>NW_024040509.1:0-26996 GCF_014851395.1 Micropterus salmoides | reverse complement strand
AAATTGTTAAGTTTATCTTTAAGCAAAACTGCCAAGGTTCTCTGGTTCCATGAATACCAGCTGGCTTTCATAGTCCTCTGTGATATTAAACAAAGCATCTTTTGGCGTTCAAAATATTGTTAGTTGCAGCTCGAATACAGTATGTTCCACTGGGAAATATGACTTAAAACATCTTTAATGTATAAGCAATATATGAAGTCCCCCCCACTCAGTGTTTGTTTCACTCTGCAGTAGGCTGTATACAAATCAAATAGAAAGTTTCTCTGTGATCACATTAAATCGGAGTTTAAGAAATGGACTAAGACTTGTCACATCACAACTAGTCTGGAGGCAAAGTGTGGTCCATTATGCAACTTACACATGCACTGAGAATGGACTTTATGGTGAATAAACATCTTGTGTCCAGCTTAAAGTTTAGAAATTAACAATATTTTCATATTCATAGACTTACAGTGATATAAAACTGAGGAAAACAGCAGAAAGTCACATTGAAGAAGCTCAAGCCCTGAATATTTGGAGTGTTTGCAATCTCTTTAAAGAAGAATGCTTATAGAAATATTTGTCAGTTGATTTTTGTAGTCGAATAATTAATGGACTAATGTTTCAGTACAAGAAAAAACTGTTATATGTATACCTAATAAGATGTACACTGAGTAATTATAACTAAACTGGATCATACTTTTCTCTGGAGGCTGGTTCAGACCATTTCAGTAATATCTGCTGCTTTTGACACGTGATGACTTTAGAGAAAACTTTCACCAGAACATCACCACGCTGCGCTGACCTTTGATGTGCTCGTTGACAACGCTCTCCAGCCGGTCCAGCCTCTCGATAATCCTCAGGGTTTCCCCTTTACTGTCCTCCTCCAACTTTCTCTCCGCTTCGCCGCCGCTCTCCGCAACTTTTGGCCCGTTGGCCACATAGTTGGTGATCCAGCCGACATACAGAAGACACACGATGTTGTCATGCCGCTCAGGATCACACATGTCGACACCAAAGTTTTAGTTCTCCTTGAGCACAGCATCGCGACATCCTCCATGGGCTTCTTGTTTCTGACGCGCGCAGGTAGGTGGATTGAGAAGACGCACTCGAGAAATGTGTCCAAATGTGACTACAGCGATGCGATGCTGTGGAGTCAGTCCGCTTCTGCGCTCTGAGGTCCCGGCTGAGGCATTGCTAAATCCTCTGGAGGCTTTAAGCGCTTTACCCTGCCTTTATAGTAATATTTCTGCTAATAATACTGGGAGGAGAGCACCCGCCGAGCAGCCGGCGAATCAACCTGCGCTCAGCAGCTGCAAATCTGCCAGACGCAGCGCTCCAACCCCCCACTCCCCAGCCCAATAGGAGGGGAGGGGCGGGGTCTGCTCGCAGCTAGAGTACACAGAGGGGAGGGGGCAATGTGAGGAAGCTGAACTGCATCGGCCCAGACTCTGACGGTCCGCTGAGGTAATTGAAATGAAACAGGTGCGTTTATGTAAAGACTGGACTGTCGTGCGCCTCGTGTGCGCGTAAATGTGTGTATGTGATGCTTAAACAACTTGTGCAGGTGTACAGGTTTGTGTGGGTGAAGGTGTGTACAGCAGATTTCAGCACCTGTAAGGGACTGTAGGAAAATTATTATAGGATCCTTGAACTTTTGCTTTTGGCCTGGGGGAGTCTATCTGATACGAGAGAAATGGGTCCAAGTTTCATAGGATAGTCTATCCGAGTCACACAGGAGGCTAGTCTAACATCTGGCCAAGGGACAACAGTTGAAATTAGCCTTTTGACTTACTAACACAGGCACATGATGAAGATTAATGAGCATCATACCTGTTAAAATAAATAGATAAAATAATAATAAACAAACAAAACATAAAGATACATATCTTAACAACAGCAAAGTCAGAAAGTAGGAAAACTTAAAAACCTAAACATCAAAAAAGTAGCTAGCCTTTTTCCAACACATCATCTTAGCAACTGGAGTTTGTGTTTAAAATGAGTTTTCCTGAAATCCTACAGTAGGTATTTGTTTTCATATGGAACAACTCACAACACCACATTTAAAATTTTAAGCACATTTTTAACCTTCACTTGTGGGCCATTCTAGTCCATTTCTTTTATTAGGCTATAACATCATCCAATTCCAAATGTATTTTTGATATCTGTAATCATGGTTAGGGCAACAAAATTGCCTCCCCTCAGCAGCTGTCATAACAACTTTATTCATTTAGTAGCTTTGGTTCAAAAATACCAGTACCTGGAGTGCTCAGTAAACAGGACGCACATTTTGTTATATTTGCCATAACGATGCCGTTAGCTAAGACCGCTTCTACTGTACACTCTGGGAAAATTATTGTTCCATTAATTTTAAGGATTATATAGGAGGACACTATCTTAAATTCTTAATGAGGTAAAGGAGCTGAAGGATGCAAGACAGACATCGAGCAGGCCTCTTTCTGCTGGACTAGTAAGTGATATTAGCTGGCTTGCTTTGTCTTGTGTTGCTTAATGTTTGGCTGTGGTAGCAAAGTTGCTGACTTACTAGTTTTGAAGTAATGCTGTTCATATGTATGACAACGGTGTATGAGTGAATTGCACTTTGGTAGGGTCCAAAGAAAAAATGAATAAAGCTGGGGAGGGTGTAGCTTTATTAAAAAGTGAAAAGTTTCAAACCCCCTCCACACCCTAAGAATTTGGTTCAGTACTTAAGTGTGTGTGTGTGTGTGGTGTGTGCACACACATGTGTGTTTATACTATACAGGGTAGCGATGGGGCAGTGGATAAGACACCCTTTGGTGTGGGAGACCTTGGTTCAATACCCCACTACGACACATACACCATTGTGTCCCTGAGCAAGACACTTAAATGTCCTCTGACATAATAGCAATTGTAAGTTGCTTTGAAAAAAAAAAGGCTGCTAAATGATACAGTAAATAAGAGGTATGTGTCCATGACTTTGCTGCTAGCAGGTGGTTGTCCAACAGCCTCTCATATGCATCACTTCCCCGCCTCTTTGACTTCTATGAACACACACACATTCACACACCTCTGATCGCTGGCCACCTAGGGTGCCTACCTGAGAGCTAAAGTAACTTCAGAGCTTCGCACCACCAACAGATGGATCTTGCAGTTAGAGCCTCTAGGCTGCCGCTTTCATCTTTGTCTTTCATCCACTACCTCGCCATTCACACACACACACACAGACACAGATACACACGTACACACACGTGGCACAGAATCGAAAACTCTCCGTTCACCCAAGAGCACTCTGGCAGATACAGCCGACTCGCCCAGGGTATAAATGCATTAGATCTGAAATATTAAGGCTCTCTGCTCTGTACTGCTTTCAATCTGGTCTGACTGACTGTCTGTCCACTGTCAGTCTGTCTGTATCACTTCCATCTTTCTTCTCTCTCTTTTTGGTCAAGAAAGGAGACAAAATATTGCTCCACAAGTGTGAATATGTAAATAAGCAGGTGTTTGCTAACAAGTTCAGCATATACAGTGTAAGTTAGAGGAGATGATGTGCCCCCAAGTGGCAAAGAAAAGTTTTTGCAGGTTTAAACCTTCTTCTTCTTCTTCTTCTTCTTCTTGTTCATTAGCTCTACTGATGGAAAAAGAAAATCCAGGTGTACATCAATTTTACTTATTTAGCTCTGATTGCACTGATTTTACTACGACACCACTACACCAGTGTAGTTTTGGCTGCTGAGTGTTTAACAAGTGCCGTTTACTTCACCTGGCTAGATGTAAAACAATAGGTTTCAGTAGTTATATATACAATATAATAGTTCACAGTATCATACATTCAGTACTTAGCTATCTTGATTCTCTAGCTGCCAATACAGTGTGTCTCAACTTGTATCTGCTACATATATATATATAGCTTTATATATGTATGAGCAACAGCCTATAAATAGAACCGGGGTATACTGTTCCCCAGCACAATATCCTCTTATTATGACACATTCACCTTTCAAAGAGTTTTGTATTATCAACAATGTTTTTCCAGGTCAATGCTGAATGTTGAAATCACCCACCTACAGCTTATAGCCTCCTTGGAGCTGTAGACATTGATATCTCCAGGGCAGAATGGATTTTTACCATTCAAACTGCATTTGAAACATCCATTACCCTTAGTTCTTTTGGAGTCTGAACTGCAAAGTTAGACCTTACTTTTAGCACTTTGACATAGGACCCTGGAAACATAGGGATGAGCACAGACAGAGTGTTTCCCAACTTCCCCCAGGTCGCAGCTTTAGTATTGAATTATTTCACAGTGAATGGCACACTTTTGAGATATACTTGTCAACACAAGTATGCTAACGCAGAAGCTTCAAGCTATGCAAGATCAATTTCACACGTCAATGAGTTCTGGAGTGTTCACCACAAAATCTTCACGCACCGCAAGTGTGTCTGAATGTTGTGGCTAGGGACACTATAGCATGAATCAACAAGTAAAAGCTGGCCCTTTCTGGTTGATTTTATTTCCACTGAAAACAACCCTGACTGACTAGTTTAACAAAGCCCTAGCTGAACATGTCCGTATCATGGACTTATTAAGGAGAACCGTGTGCATAGGCATGTTTCTGAGGCTTTTTCATTCAGAAAGAAATGAAAACGTACAAATTCCGACCCTACCATCTGAATGTCGCAGATGAAATAGAGACTCATCAGACCAGGCAACGTTTTTCCAGTCTTCTATTGTCCAATTTTGGTGAGCCTGTGCGAACTGTAGCCTCAATTTCCTGTTCTTAGCTGACAGGAGTGGCACCCGGTGTGGTCTTCTGCTGCTGTAGCCATCTGCTTCAAGGTTTGACGTGTTGTGCGTTCAGAGCATAGACTGTATAAAAAAGTGCATGTAGTCATCGGTGACATCACCCATTGCTTTATGGACTGCCATTTTGAAGCCTCGGGTTGTCCGATAGGGCTGCCATGTTGAGTTTTTGCAGCCAGAAGTGCCCAGAAGGGAGCATATTTGGACGAGACAGTGGCTAACGGCTGTGTGTGGAGCTAGCTAGCTTGTTAGCTAGGTGCATCTGTAATTCATGTTAACTATCATTTTAACAGGGCTGATCATTTTGTCTAGTGAACAACAGGCTCAAACTACCAGAGAAAGTGAACAGCCAACTCCTAATATGCTTTTCAACGGCGCTAGTTAAATTTGCACACATTTAGCCTGATCAACAGGTCGCCATGGTAACGACTTGTCAATCATAGATATCCCCTCTGAAGCATACTCGCTTTATGCTCTATTTTCCTCTAAATGGGACCATCATTTACTAAATGTTGTATTAAAGAAGACCAGAATCTAGCGAATGAGACCATAAACTTGTTAGGAAAGGGTTTAATTAGGTAATAAAAAAGTAGAGTCATTTTAATTCAATTAATTTTATTATATACGCCAAATCACAATAACAGTTATCTCACAGCAGCTTTTCATAAAAGAGCAGGTCTAGACCGTACTCTATGATGTTATTTACAGAACAACAATTCCCATTTTTTACCATTATTTCTAATGGAACCGGACTTCTTTTGCAACCAGCCCCCTGCTGACCATTCAATAGAATGCAGGTATAAGGGACTTCCTTATGTCATTTTCGTCCACACGGCTGTCACTCACTGGATATTTCTTTATCTTTATCGGACCATTCTCTGTAAACCCTAGAGATGGTTGTGAGTGAAAATCCCAGTAGATCAGCAGTTTTTGAAATACTCAGACCAGCTCTGGCACCAACAAATAAGCCACGTTCAAAGTCACTTATATCCCCTTTCTTCCCCATTCTGATGCTCGGTTTGAACTTCAGCAAGTTGTCTTGACCACGACTTCATGCCTAAATTCATTGAGTTGCTGCCATGTTGGCTTATTAGCTGCTTTTGTCTGCAAGTAATTGGACAGGTGTTCCTAATAAAGTGGCTGGTGAGTGTATATACTGTGGTCATGGAAACGCACGTTTGTTAGGTTTGTTATCTCCCCAAGTGCAAGAGCCATATGAGTATGTTCCCAAGTTTATGCTGGCTGGGTCATGCGTTGTCTTTTGCATTCACTTACTTAAGTGGACCATGTTTGTGCTCTTAGTGCTCTTGAAACATGTAGTTTGATAATTTGGGGGTAACGCAATATTAAAACGTGACGATATTTCTTGTTGAGGTGAAATGTGTCTTAGCATGACAGAGTGTTGCGTTTCAAACCAAACTCACTAGTTGAAAAGGCACAATCCATCCTGAGTAAGAGCCAGTGCACTGCTTACCTGCAGCACTGGCCAGACTATACGGGAGGTATCTCCAGTGTTGTTGCCGAATCACAAAGATGTTTTATGAGACGCAAGAGGCGTCACTTAGTTTTATTTTTGTAGACCAACTTTTGTATTAGAACCATAGACCATATAAATAAGTGGATGTAGTCACCGTAACGTCACATATTGCAGTTCAGAGATTTCAGATTAGCTTGCTGAGAAAAATCCTACAGATCCGCCCACCTACAGGGGGAATGTGTTTCATGTGGATTTAGTATCTCCGGTATAATAGGATTGTACTTTAAAGCTGCAATTTTGTAAGAGAGGAAAGTACTTCTAAAACACTCTGAAACTAAGCTCATTGCAAGTGCAGCATATCTCTTGTGACATGACACACTTCAACAAGAGATGACTTAAAGAAGGCTGCCAGGGGAGCACTGCCAAAATATCCTTGTCATTTTGGCGTAACACTCAGTTTGAAATCAGTGGACACCATCTCTCTGAGTTGTTCAGACAACATTGAGCTGATTATGTGGGCCCATGCCTGGCTGCAACAAGGGCTTCATTAAATCAGTTTGTGGTGGTGGATCAATTGAAAAGCCGTCTGTGTTGACAAGTGTTTGCTATGACAGAAAGGATGAAAGCCGCGGCCCCCTGCACTGCAAGCTAATAGCACAATAAGCTCAGATGAATAGTGTAAGGAAAGCCAAGCAGCACAAGTTGGACAATGGTCCAAAATGCCAATACTTGTTTTAAGTACTTGCCTTTTTTGTTTTTGGCTTATCTTTTAAAACTTTCTGTGCAAAACAGGCTTAATGTTAAATGAAGATTAAAAGCAGAAGTGCTTTAGACAGCTCTGGCACATCTTTGACTTTTCAATGAAGCAGCTGTTTTATGCATTCAAGCTTTCATCCTAACCTGCAGCACCATTACACTTAGAAGACGATTTTTTTTTGTAACCTGCTGCACATTACATTTAAGCTAGATAAAAAGCTTTCTTCTAAATAGCAGTGCTATTGAGGAGGACGACAAGGCTTTCTACAAGAAGACTTTGGAATAAAAGTGCTGGGTCTCACAGTGAATATTAAAGGCCTTGGGGGCAAAATTAGAATCAGAAATCCTTTATTGATTCCTGGGGGGAAATTGGTCAAGTGGTCAAAACAGGTGTCAAGGAATGTTTGATAGAGACCTTGGGCCTGCACAGGCATTTACTGAGGCTGTCTTTCAGCATAAAGAAGATAAAAACGGCTTCCTTACATCATTATTTACTAAAGACAAGGTGAACAGAAGAGGTGATCTTAGATTCATACTTCAGAGTATCAGACAAAGACCGTCTACTCCTGTTTTTAGCAAAACATAGCTTACTGTACATTGAGAAAAGGTCACGGAGAACCGATCAGTGACCCTGCATGATTGATATACACAAGTATTTGTAAAACCTGACTGGATTTACATAGTTGGTTGTTGAAACATGCACTTGCACACATAGACATAAAACGGGGCTTCAGCACCTGCCCTTTTTCTTCCTCAAGAGAAAGTGCCCCTGCGATCGACCTGTCCAGGATGTACCCTGCCTTTCGCCTGATGTCAGCTGGGATAGGCTCCAGCCCCCCCGCGAGCCTGTACACAGGATAAGCGGTTGACGATGGACGGATGGATGGATGGATGGATGGATGAAGAAAGTTCCCTTTTTTATGGGGTACTTTTTTTTCCTTTTAAATAAAGTATATTTATTCCTGTTTGCACACAGATTCCCTGTCAAACAAATATATTTATTGAATAAAAAAATCTAAATAGGCTATCAGGTCGGAAGAAAAGACTCTCTACCTCTCTTTCTCCCTCTCACTCGCTCCCATCCCACTGCAGCAGCGCAGCACACAGACAGACAGGCAGCAGCCCCTCCCAGCAGTGATTTTCTTGGCTTGTGTGGAGGTGAGTGGTGATGAACAAAAGACTAAACCACCAGTGCCTTGAGTTTACCGCTAATTAGCCAAGACAAAAGGCAAATATAGCCCTATGTCTTGCTAACATGCATGACTCATGAGCTGAGCAAATGTAATAAAGTAGCTGAAGTTCAGCTAAGCCAAAAGGCTGTATCATGGCCATACAGGCTAATGTACTGTACTTAATGGAGACACTTCAGGTGAACACAGTAGGGCCTAACATTTGAGTCCAATGACGTCATCACAATCACCACATTGATATGCTAATTAGGTGTTAACTAATTAAAAAGCGGCAATTGCATAATTTGGCAAGTCGCTGCAGGTGAATGGGATAAAGAAAAAAAAGCACATCACCACAGGACTTCCCCAGTTAATGACTACATCAAGAGTCTTTTCCACTGTTCTGTTTAAATATGCAGAAGTTTTCTTTCCATTAGAGTAAAAGAAGACATTGGAAGCAAAATAGACCAAAATCTCGAAATTGACCACTCCATGATGAAACTCCATGTATTCAGGCAATTCAGTATTCTGTTGCTTGGCTGTGTGAAGCTGAAGGTTATCCTTACTCATTTGACATCTTGCTTGTGAAACAAAAAGTAAAAGCATTTAAATAACATTTTTTTTTATTATGCCTGCAGCCCAATGCCATAGTTTAGTGTGAATTTATTTGTTGATTTTGAAGTGTTATGTATTCCAATAACACCAAAAGAATTAAAACGCTTTATTGTCTTGTGAAAAATAAGCAAATTGTTAATGAAATGTCATTTATTCTAAATACACTTGAAACTAGTAGCATAGAAGACATGAACATTGTGGCATAGTTTCCTTTGCTGTTGCCTGCTCCTATGATAAACCTAGTGAATACTAAAGAAGACCGTGGTCTTATTTTGTATAAAAGTAAACATGTTGAATATACAATAAATTGGAAGGAAGTCAGAGTTGTGTTAATATATTTAATGTCTTGTTTAAAAATAATGCCCTTTTTTTTACTTGAGCCCCTGCCCACCAAAATGTCTGTGCACGTCACTGTGTTGAAATATAGGTTAATGTAATACACAATTATTTCACCACAAACCATTAACCACCTTACTTGTCTTTCATGCAGTAGCTCCACTTTAATCTTGAGAAACTGCAGAGCTGCAGTCTCTATTCATTTGTCACTGTAACCTACACTGTACATTTTACATTTACAGCTGGGCTGAGGTTTATTTTTGACCCTTTTCTCTCTGCTCTGCTCGCCTGCCATTCACCGGTCTTGGGCAGAGTTATGCATATCTGCCGACTCACTGACAATTACATGCAAGTCAAGGTTCCTCGTGGGTTTATTCCAGGTATTGCTTAAAAACAATATAATATTCTTTGTGTTGTTTAACAATGGTGATAGATGATCCCAACGTCCTGCCAACTCTGCACAACACCGGCGCAGCAGGTGCCCTCTCTCCATCTTCTACCACTCACACGATACGCCCATACATGCGCACTGACGGCCCCGTCGTTATTGGTTAGGATTAAAATGATGATAACAGACGTTAAGCTTCCCCCATATAGCCAAATGCTTTGATCAGCTGTTTCTCAATCTGCGTTCTTGTCTTTACTTGTGTTCTTTGGAGGTTTTGACACGTCATCAGTCGCAGACATTTTACCAAACTTGGTATTGAGAACTCGGTATTGAGAAACAGCCCTCATTTCATAATGGCTCTGCAAAACACAGTGGTGCTTTTAGCTAAATGCATGTTAATATGCTCCCATAACAATGCATGCTGATGTTTTGCCGGCATACTGTTAAGCATATTCACCATCTTTGTTATGCAGAGTAAAGGGGGCATCCAAAAAGCAGACACAGGGTTAGGGAAAAGAAACAGTTTGTTTATTTAACAAGAATGAGCGTAGAGGTCCTTGGTGGGTAGTGAGAGAGAGTGGCAGGCAGGCAGGCGGGCAGCGGAATCCAAAAACTCAGAGACAAGCGGACGAGCAGATTTTCCACAAACAGAGGTCCCCTGGGACAAAACAAACATTAGATACAAGAGTGTAGGGCCTGAAGCTGGGTTTACCGCACGGGTGAACGGAAGATCTGGCGAATACTGGAGGGATAAACCAGGAATAAATCAGCCGTGGTGATTAGTGGATTGGACACTGGTGTGTGGGAAAACTCCAGGAAGTCACGCTGCCCAGGAACTGCAGACACACCCACACAACAGACAGAAAACACATAGGGACGGGGGATGAGATAAAGGACAAACTAGGGGCTGGGAAGGGAATCCCAGATCACCACAGTACCCCCCTACTAACGGGAGCCCCCAGGCGACCCACCAGGCCTTGCCAAGTGGAGCTGGTGAAACTGCCTCACCTGCCTCAGATGGTGCTGAACTGAAGGAAATCACTCTGCTGGGAGGGAAACAGAGGAGATAGATAACCAAGAGAAGCCTCAAAGGGAGACATACCTGTAGCGGCACTAGGCAGGGTGTTGTGGGCGTACTCTATCCATGTAAAGTGAGAGCTCCAAGAGGAGGGGTTAGAGGCTGCCACGCACCGCAAAGCCGATTCCAGGTCCTGATTGGCTCTCTCCGCCTGTCCATTGGTTTGGGGGTGGAAACCAGAGGAGAGAGAGACTGTGGCCCCTAGGGCCAGACAAAAGGCTTTGTGACCACAGACTCGATTTCCCAGGTGACCATGGCTACCACGCAGGAGGAGGGAATGATTGATTCAGTCACTGGGGACTCCTCAGTGGGGGCAAACTGTCTGGACAGGGCGTCAGCTTTCCCATTTTTGGAACCAGGTTTATAGGTGAGTACAAAAGAAAAACGACCAAAAAACAGAGACCATCGAGCCTGGCGGAAGTTAAGACGTTTTGCAGACTGAATATAGGTGAGGTTTTGGTGATCTGTCCAGACAATAAGAGGAATCTCCCTCTAACCAGTGCCTCCACTCCTCAAGGGCCAGCTTGACTGCCAAGAGCTGAGCCTCTGGGGACCAAGAATATCTTCATAAAATTTTATGGCAATCCATTACATCCCAATTGCGACATCATCATGTATCACCTGTTCATATTCATATTGCTACCAGTAACAGTCCAATCATCTTGGCTCCCTGTCCACAAATGTCAAACCTGCAGCCAGAAACCTTGGTGTCTTTTCTCTCTTGGCCTGAATTCATTCAGGCTTTTATATCATCTCGGTTTGATTATTGTATTTCATTGGCTAAGCCAAAAAAACAGTCTCACACCTTCAGCTGGTACAAAATGCAGCTGTTCGGCTTTTAACAAATACAAGCAGACAAGAACATAACACTGTTTTAGCCTCTCTTCACTGGTTACAAGTTTTAGAATTCAGTTCAATTTTATTCATATAGTGGCAATTCACAATAGAAGTTATCTTATTGCACTTTTCATATAGAGCAGGTCTAGACCTTACCGTTGTAGCATGCTTAAATTAGTTATGAATTTTAATACATTTATGAGAATTAATACCAAATTATGAATTTTAATATTCATAAAATCAAAAATTATTCCTCATTTCAGGGCACCACCAGAGTTGTTATAATCCTAGAGTCTCCGGTAATAATGATACACTTATTACTAGTGATCAGTAAGTTAATAATCGCTAAATTATCTTAAATCAGTCAGTCAGTCTCATATCTAAAGGGTCAATTCTCTTGGCAGGGACGTAGAAATAGGCAACACACACAGCTCTTGATTATATTACAGTGAATTTATTCTCTAACTAATGCGATGTAAAAGGGTGGTTCAATACAGGGAAAATAAACAATTTCTGAACAATGAGAAATGGAGGTTCGATTGTGGGAAGCATTTGACTCATACGGCATAGGAGAACTAATGAAAGTAAGTTAGGAGTTTAGGAGTTAAAATGAAATATTAGCCTTACGGGACATCTGACCACAGAATGTGTGTTAGGTCTTACAGCTTGTCGGCCTGCTTTGGCCTGTTGCACGGGTCCCATGCTAGCTGCCCGATCCTGGCTTTTCACTAGGGATTCTCCGGGGTTCTCCGTGTCTGACTGAAGAAAACGCCGTCCTCCGTCTGGCAATTCGGCTGTTTTCAGGTTTTCTTCGTTGCCGCTGGCGAGACCACGTGGCTTGGTCTGACCTCGGTGAAGTTGGCTCAACGAAAAAGCTTAAAAATGGAACTTGGTCATTCCTGAATTAGTCCAGTGTAACTTAACGGACTGATAACTTTAACAAAACAAAAGAAAGAAAGAAAATAAAACCAACTGAGGGGCAGATCGATGTCGCGGCACTTCGCGTGTGTAGCTTCAACAAAGGCCTGTTGCGCTGGCCGAACTCTTAGGGCGTTGCCTGGAGAGGCACGCCGGACGCGTGCCAAAGCGACCAGGGCACGAGGGGAGGAGAAGAGCAGAGAGCGCCGAGCGAGCAAAAAGTGGGCGAACGACGTCGCGTGTCGCTCTTTTGTTGCCTGGGGTGTGGTTCCCCAGAGGGCGTTTCAGGTTTCCCAAGGGACTGCCTTTCTAAAGTTAATGTCTAAAAGAAAAGAAATCTATTTGCGCGTATTATAATCAAATATTTTCCACAATCAAACCTCAATGGACGAACAGTTGTACCGTTCTAAGTTAAGCATTTGGTAAAACAATTGTCACATTATTGGTCAGGATATTTATACATTTAACATCATTTCCAACGATGGCATGTAATACTTATTTCGTCCACTTGGGGAGCTCAGGTTACATGAGGAAAGCTTAGATTAATCCAAAACAATCTTTCCTTAGGAAATGGGGAATTCAACCTTAAATTCAAGCTGGATAATTACTAGAGTATAGTAAAACATTTCTTTATCATCATTTCTAAAGGAATTTTGTAGGAAAGTATTATGAAGTATTGGTTACACATAACATGACCCGAGTGTCCTTAACCTTGCTGGAAATAAAAACACTGCAAAAGTAACTCATTTAGATTCTTTTCAGCACTAATATCAACAACAGATAGCAACAACATGGTAACATAACTACTCAAATAGAGGCAAACATAATCAAGTAACTAAAAGATTTAATTAAACTTAATTAAATGCTTTGTGTCTTTGGAGACTGCAGTCTTTGGTTATTCAAAGTTCGGCTTCCTGGGTTATGTCACACTCGGGTGAGACAAGGAGTATCTGATGGGGTAATGAAACACAGACCCAGTACTGTTGCCATGGTTACATGTGTGTGTGGGGGGGGGGCAGTTTTGATAGGCTGTTCAGGGACATGCTAATCGCTGGTTCGTGTCCCTTTGTCAGTTTAACAGTCAGGCCCCACGTTATCAGCTTTGGAATCAAAAAGGCGGCAGTTTTACGATCAACTGCCCAGTTTCTAACAGTTAAAGAAAGCAACTTTTCCACCCCCTTCCGTTGGGGTCTCTCCAGCAGTCTGTTGAAAGTTGCCCCCCCGGCTCCTCTCTGGGAGAGGAAAAGAGGAATTTGGAGTAGCTCCAAATGTATTTAATATAAAATGCACAAATCCACACCGTTGTTTCACTACACCGTACTATAAAGAATGTTGATTTTAAGATTTTACTAATTACCTTTAAAGCACTTCATGGTTTAGCCCCCGGTTATATTACTGAATTGCTGCTCCCCTATGAGCCCGAGCGCAGCCTTAGATCCTCAGGCAGGACTCATCTGGCTGTTCCTGAGACCAGACAGACTAAAGGTGACCAGGCTTTTGCATTCAGGCCTTCTCAGCTCAGGAACTCCCTGCCTGAAAATGAGGCTGCAGAATCAGTGACATTTCCAGTCACTTTTAAATTACTTCTCAAAATCCATATTAAAAAAGCTTTATCTTTATCTTTAATAGCTTTAAACTGTTCCATCTAAGAATTGGGCATTTTGTAGACATTTCATGAAAAAAGAATAAATCAAATGTACTTTAGGTGTTTAGCGATCCTCACAGTCTCCAGATCTCAACCCAACTAAACACCTATGTGAGATTTTGGAGGTTGTGTTAGACATTGTCATCATCATCATCATCAAAACACCAAATGAGGGAATATTTTTTGGATGAATGCTGTTCATCCCTCTCGTAGAGTTCCACAGAATTACAGTATAATGTAATCTGCCAAAGTACATTGCAGCTGTTCTGGAGGCAGTGATGGTAGGACTACCCATCCTCATTGGCAGATCGAATCAAAGCGAACAAGAAGGATCATTAACCTGAATCAGGTAGGTAGGTGCCCTGCAAGTGGCTACTCTATAGGAGAACTTTAGAAAGCTAAACTTTGTGCGGGTAGCGACAGGGAGCCAGTGGAGAACAATGAAACGTGGAGTGACATGAGGTTTTACATTGCAGGATTGCAGCTTTGCACTGTTCTGCTCTGTACGGAAGCCTTCAGCGGGATTGCTTTGGTTTGGGTTATGATGTATTCTCCTTCTCATGAGTGAATAGAGAATGTAGTGCCTTGGATGCCTGCCAAACGATGTTTTATCAGTAGAGTCAAATACATTAAAACATGTAGAAATCCCTCTCAGTTGTCCATCATTTCTTCCAGCTAGCTAGCTGAACTGGAGCTAATGACCCCCCTGCCATGTCAGCCTACGGAATGACTGGGGGAGGATGCAGGGAGGATGGATTGTTGTGCTTCAATAAATAGGCTGCAGAACAAATATTTAAGCATTTAACCCCGATTAACACTAGTAGACATGATGACGTACGCTAATGAGTGTCATTCAGTCACAGAGCACAGCGGTAAGGAATCCATGAGCACGAGCGCCTGAGTTTATTGTTTATAATTAATCTAATCAGTCTCTTCATCTCAGCATGTCTTCATTTCCACACACTGAGAGATATCGCCCAGTTTTCCCATTAATCTCTTAAATGGTTAGTGCTTGATGTTAAATATATCAAAGAAAACATTGTGACTAGTGTCTGAGTGATTAACTCCTCTGAAATTAAATTCAGCTCTGAAATAATCTGCATATTCTTTGCAATTTAGACTCCAAATTGAAATATCATTCAATAAATCGAATAGATTTGCCAAAGCGCATTTATCAGTAGTGATGACAGCTGTACTTTTGTTAATGAGCATGTTTTTTCTAAAACTGAACCCTCAGGAATTGTGGGGAACTTTGTTTTATATGTGCTGAGTCTCTGCCAGATACTGTAGAGTAATTTGTGGAGATGAAAGTTCTCCAATCAGGCAGGGGTTCTAATGAAATGGAAAGCTGTAGATATGTATAGGAGCTGAATAATGTTGCTCTGCTGCTGCTATATTTGATATTTCATGTTCTCTTCAGTATTGATCCCAACTCAAACTGGAATCGGAGGCGGGGCCAGAGAGGTGGCAATCAGCAAATGATGTAATGTACATTATTTATTCATATTACTCAAATTATATAGTAATAATGCCTTCCAATAATATGTTGTATTTGTTAATTTATTTTAATATTATAAATATTTTGTAATCGTGATTAATCGCATTGTTACACGCCAAATTTAATAATGAATTCTAAGTAATGTATTGAACACTTTTAATTTAAATGAACTACTATATACACAACAGTGCAATAACATGTGGTTTGCAAACACTTTAAACAAATAAGGTGCTTTTTACCAGCAGTATTCCCTTTACACAGTAACAATAAAATATTTCTTGTTAATATTAAACATTTATGTAATCAAATCAAATATTAAACCAAAGCTATTTGCCACTGCCAGGGCATTACTTTTATCTAGCTTGTTAAAACAACTTACCATCAGAGTTTTTCGGAAGAGCATCCCCGCAAAACTAGACTCAGACCTACCAGGTAAAGTTATGTAGCCTATAATTTTAACTTAAGTTAAATAGGCTGCAGCTGTGTAGCGCACAGAAGCTGTTGCCATGGTTACTCTAGAGCGCCTGCTGTTTACTCGCGGAACGCTTGTCTCCCTTTCTGTTTACTTGAGAGAACCCACGGGACCAAGTGACTACGTTGTGATTTTAAGGACGTTCCTAAGAAAGAACATCTTCCCCAATAATAATCAGCATGCAGTGTGTAGCTATCCACTTCGCTATAGCATTTGATCGCTTTTCTTGCTTTTGTTTATCTAACCTACTTCTCTCTTCAGGTGATGCTGCATCACCCGAAGCCTCCCTCCTCTGCTTGTCTGGGTGGGTGATTTGCAGGCTGATCAACCTCCTCCCACCTCTCCTGTGACCCATGGTTTGATTGTATGTGTTTTCAGAACCAGTGAGAAACACTTTCAAAATAATAATAATAAAAACTGTGTTAACGTGAGATAAAATTATTGTTGGCATTAAAAATAAAAGACCATTTTTGCTGATCTTTTTACAGTCTTGAATGGAGGTCATTGTGCAGTGGTATGGAAAAGCTGGTGGATCACCACATTCGGTAGGATTCAATCTCTGGTACCATCCAATCCAATCCATCCAATATTTGTTTAAATATTCAGTCTGGATCACAGTGGTGGACCAATCAACTGACACTACCATCCCCAGATGAGCTTTAGGCGAATGGGAAGCAGGAAAGTGAAGGAATTTTTTGACACTGGTTTACTCAGATCATGTTAAGATCCATTGCTGAGCTACAGTAAGCCAAAGGTGACAGCCTGTGACTCTCCAAAACAGTATGTCAGACTCTATCTCTCCTCTCTGGCTGCTTGGTCGACTGCCTTGACAAGGATGCACTCTGTGATCCATCTCCTAGGTAACCCAAGATTAGGTTTATTTTATTTCATTACAGGCAGACTGACTAGCTCTCTTCAGAATGTTATTCACCTGCACTCCGCTTCAATGTACCTACGGTAAAGAATACAAACCAGCAGAAGTACAGTACGTAATGATGTCAGTTAGGGACAACCTTGTATGGAGCATGCCATAGACACTATGGGATAGCACAGGGAGAAATGTTGTAGACCAGAAGGCTTCATTTGGTGACACTACATTTGTCCTCACTCTGTGTGCTATAGCTTCTCTCAGGTTTCAGTAAACAATGCTTTGTAAGACATCCAGAGTTTTCCTGAGCCCTTCTTTTGAGACAAGAATTTTCATAACAAGAAGGGCCATATTTATTTTGCACTGAAATGGCACTGACACCAGCAGAGAGTGAACAGATTTAAAGTTCAACTGTGACTACATGACTAGCTGATGGAGATTGTGGCAAAATCTGATAACTAAACTAAAGAGTGAACGCCCATACAGAGCTGTTTAGAAAGGCAGGAAGAGAAATGGAGTGAACAGGCGTTTTTGCACTGGAAGTGCACTGCACTTTTTGTTGTGACTGCAAGAAATGGGAACACTCGTACTTTTTAGAACGCCGTTTTGAGGGACTTTTTAGCCCCTGCTTTAGAGTAGTTACTCTCCCAGCACAAGAGGAACTTTGAGTGACCTTGATTGGTCGAGAGGCTGGTTTGTCTCAGTCAGCAGATAAGTTTACAACGTCTGGCAAACTACGCTAAATGATAAGACTATATACAGACAGCTTTCGATGTAGCAAGTGTGTAAGAATTCACTATAAGCCGGGCTAGCATGTTGGAGTGTATAAATAGTATGGTCTAATTAGGGTGTGGAAAATAATAGATTTTTAGATGCATCGATTACATATCAAGTACACAAATGAACGAAATGCAGTTTCTCAAGGCTCATGGTGCTCAATACAAGATTACTATAATCAACAAGACAAGACACAAACATATTACTACACTATACGAGACAAAAAAAAGAACAGATATGTTAAGGTGGAATGAACGTGGTTTGGCTGGAGCATTGTAAAGTGCGTAGTTCAACACGTATCTGACTATATACGTATACTAATAATAGCAGCCTCATAAATGAAAATAGCAGCATCAGAGGTCAGCGCTGTAATAATGTAATAATGCTATGCAATGTTAGCTACATGTATATGAAGTAACATTAAATAGCTGCATTTTATTACTACCTAATTCTTTGGACAGTTACAAATACTTTGCTTTAAAAGTACCAAATAGTCAAACAGTGAGAAAAATACATCTGTATCCTTTTTGTTTTACAATCACATCGTAGCCTCATAATTGTAATGAGGTACCTAGAAATTCCCACCCTTGAGGTGATGTATCGTGATGCATCGAGGAATCGAATCGAATCGTTGACCTGATAATCATAATCGAATAGAATAGAATCGGGTGACCAGTGAAAATGCACACCCCTAATGTTAATGCTGCGAAACATTGCCATTTTGAAACGCCACATGGTTAACGTTGTGAAATGTTGCAATTTGGTTAGGTTTAAGCATCAAAAGTTAAGATTGAAGCAACAAAAGTACTTGGTTAGGTTTAGGAAAAGATCATGGTTTAGGTTACTACGTAACTTTACTTACATAAGTTAAGTAATGTTACTTGAGTAACTCATGCAATTTACATACATAACTTTAATTAAAACATTCACGCGGGAAACAAACACTGGTCACCTGGTTGACCTGACTTCTGTTAAATATCCTACACCCACCTTTAGTGTCAAAAGTGACGCAACAGGGATTTCCCCAGTGCGTTGCACTATGATGCCAAGGGCCTCCCCAGTGCTTTACAAACTGATGCCAACGGGTCTTGACGATACATCCAAATGTGATAACTTGGGAGTGAGAACGAGTTGCTCTTAGCTTTCCTCCTTCTTGCTCTTTCAAATTCATAGTCAAATTTTACACATGTATCTTCTTACTCCATTACTATCATGAAGACCACGACACACAACAAACACACAGCTCCGACCACGGCATCCTCCAACTTGTTAACGGCTGTTGTTGTTGTCACGAGAGAGCAACCTCCGCTGGCTGGCTACGTCACTGGTGCAAATGCAAACAGGAAGCACTTGAAGGGTATGTAGTTCTCCAGGTTTATCTTACCTCATCTTATCTTATTTCAGGTTAGGAAATCCTAAATACTCAATCCAACATCAGTTATCAGTTAAAAGAGCAAAAAACTAAAAATACGTTTTCCTGGTTGATGACTTGAGCTTCACGTGTTTGTCTTCTTCTATTAAAGGGAGTGAATTCTGTTAAGAAATTCCACTAAATACCAGAATTTCAATTCCTAAGATTCACTACTACAGTAGGTATGCCTTGTTGCTAAATTCTCACTCTTCCTTTCCTTACTGGGTCTCTTCCAGTTTCTGCCTCTGGCACTGTTGCACAAGAAAGGTTTATTCCACTAGAACCCATTAGAGGCAGACAGCTGGCTTTCATGCCTGTCACAACATGAATGTGTATGTGTATACGTTTATCTCTGTGTGTGTGCTGTGATGGTGTAGGGGGAGCAGGGCATTATAGGTTTCTCAGGTTGCATTAGTATGAGTGTGTCATACTTCATGCTTTTGCCCACTAAAGCTGCAGTCTGCATACCTGTTCCCGTCCTCTGTCCATTCACCCTTGCCTCTAAATCTGCTCTGATGTGCTGGCTACAGTGGATGTAATGTGACCAGCGGCACAGTGATGGCTATCATCGCCTTTCACCTTTTATGAATCAAGCCTCCATCAGTACTGAAGTCCTCTCCACTTTTTCTCAAATGTACAGTACAAGTGAACACACAGACAGTATGACAAGCTATGTAGCCCTCCATTAACTGGTTGCCAAATCATTCCTGCACCCTTTGACAGCTGAGAGCAAAAATAGAATTTTTGAAAGAAGACGCTTTAGAGCAGTGCACCACAGGGACTTCTCTTCCAGCTTCCATTCCATCTGCATTCCTAACACCTAGATTTCACCATCTGTAAGCTCATAGCTGCTCACCTTTAACATTACAAGGTACAAATTTATAAGTTACAAGGTAGATTTATTTGTCACATTGCTGTCCTGGCCTATGCCGATAGATTGAATATATATTGTATATTTACGTATGTTCTCCCTCTGTAAAATTGCTTGCAGGCAGTTACTGTCAGGGCTTCGTGGGTGAGCGCAGGGGAGGTGAGCCCAAACGCAAGACACTGGAGCAGAGATTCCGTTCAGGGTTTTTAATCCAAAAGAAAACTGGTTAACGGGCTCACGGGCAGTAGAAATGCAACAGACAGAACTCTCTTCCAGACAAACACGACTGAGTTTATTCACACTACATACTACTACGACAATAACCGGACGGGGACTGAACAGAAAAACCAAACATATATACACCAGGGACTAACGAGAAGGGTGGGAGCAACACAGGTGACAGGGATCAAGGCTAACAAGGCAGGCAGGCAGACAGCAGGGAAAACAGAGAGACTGGCAGAAAGATTACTGGGGAACAGACAGAACACATGTTACAAAATACCAGACAAGAATCTAACCCCAGACAATAACAGAAACCCATGTAAACAGACAAGATTAGGACTGTCACAAGAGGTTGCCCTGGTGGATGATCCAGGAGGCGTCCTGGGTCTGAGATTTCTCCAGAGGTCTCAGCAGAGGTTGCAGATGATGGCGGGGACCCACCAGAAGCCGACGAAGGTGAGCCTTCTCCGGAGGTCGGGCAGGAGGCCAGCATAGGAGGCTAGGATCCTCAGGAGACGGAGTTGGGCTGAGCAGCTGGGCTGAGGACTATGGACCGGACCCGACCCGAGGAGCAGGAATCGGTCTGGCCACCATCTGGACAGCAGGGCTGGAGGCCATGGACAGAACACATGGAGCATGAATTTGCCTGGCCACCAATCGGAGACGTGGAGCAGGAGTCGTCTGGACCTCCAACGAAGACCTTGGCGCTGATGTCAGTTCGGCCACTGACGAGGGACCAGCAACGGGTGTAACCTGGAGGCAGGAGTAGGCCGGGGAACGGCAGGCTGTGGGTCAGACAGAGCGTTAGCAGCGCTAGCAGGCCGTGGGTCAGGCAGGACTGGCAGAAGACTAGCAGTGGGCAGGAAACAGGCTGAGGACTAGCAATGCTAGCCTAACAGGATACAGGCAGGATAGGATGAATACTAGCAGCGCTAGCCGGGCAGGACAGGAGGATGCTTCCCAGCCTGCAGCTAGCAGGCCGAGAACAAGTCATTTGAGGGCTAGCAGGCCGGGGAGCCCTGGCACAAATAGCTTCCCTAAGGCAGTCACTGTTAGCTACTTTCCACAGGCATTTAAGTTCCACAGAGTCCAAAACATGTTCACAAGATCTGCGGCGTAAGTGTCCGCTGGGCTCTTTGCTGGTCCGGTCATTCTGTCAGGGATTCATGGGTGAGCGCAGGGGAGGTGAGCCCAAATGCAAGACACTGGAGCAGAGATTTAGTTCAGGGTTTTAAATAAAAAATAAAACAGGTTAACAGGCTCACAGACAGTAGACTGGAAAATCCAACAGACAGAACACTCTTCCAAACAAACACAACTGAGTGTATAGACACCACATACGACAATGACCAGACGGGGACTGAACAGAAAAACCAAACATATTTACACCGGGGACTAACGAGCAGGGCGGGAGCAACACAGGTGACAGGGATCAAGGCTAACAAGGCAGGCAGGCAGACAGCAGGGAAAACAGAGAGACTGGCAGAAAGATTACTGGGGAACAGACAGAACACATGTTACAAAATACCAGACAAGAATCTAACCCCAGACAATAACAGAAACCCATCTAAACAGACAAACACCGACCAACTATAACACAGGGATCATAACAGACAAAACCTAAACGAGAACACAGAACTATAACACAGAGGCAGGGAGTTGAAAACAACATAATGGGGCAAGGCAGGACTGAAACTACGATTAAACACAACCCCAGACAATTACAGAATAAGACAGGAACTAAGGCAAGCACAGATAATAACCAGATAAATAACCAAGACTAAAAAACAGATACCGAACTGATCAATGAGTAAACACAGTGAACTAAACTCAACAGATGACAGAACTAAGAAGTATATACAAAACCCAAAACCCATAAACAAGAACCAAAACCCAGAAACAGAGAAACCAAAATCAAAACACAGAGAAGGCATGGCCAAAATAATATAACATAGACAACCTCAGGACAGGATCGTGACAGTTACACTCCTCTGGGCTTGAGTACATGAGACATCTCAATAAGACATCAATAATAAAGTAGACTATTTTACCATCAGCTTTAGATCTAAGTAACGCTATGCTCCAAACTACAGATCTGTCTAAAATAAATCACACCTTTTTGGCTCTTGAGTCTATACTATAGATACTCAAGACTCAAGGGCCAGCAATTACCAACAGAGACTTTCCACACCACAAAACAACAGCATTTGTTTTGTCAGTCATTTGTTCAATAGCTTTAAACAACCTGTGTTTCAGTTTTGTAAAAACATTACATTTTGGGGTTGTGTGACTAATGACCTCCCTCTCTCACAAGCAAAGTAGTTGACAATAAAGTTGACAATACCTGTATAATGACATGTGTCTAAGTTGCTGGCCAACTGATGAATGTACATCCAATATCGACTCTCCTTTTAGATCTGGTTTGATTTTCATTAATTCCAGTGAAATATCTGGATCTTAATCTGCTAAATTATTGGTTATGTTCACTTGCTAGTCACTTGTTTTGCCTGCTGTTTGGTGCTGGGAAGGTATAGTAGGTTTTATCATTTCAAACTTGCTGCCTGCTCCTAAAAAACAATGCTGGAAAGAGAGCTGATAAGGTTTTTGAACCAAAACAATGGGCTGAAAGATACAATAATGCTCCATGGAGCTGAGGGGAACTGCAGAGTCAAGTGAAAATTCTTTTTAGATTTAGATTGTTAATCTAAAAATACTGATTAAAGCAGCTTTCATTTTGCCTAACATTAATTTAACCCAACATAAATGCTGTGTTGAAGATTTGTTGAGCATGTTCTTATTGAAAGGGAACAACAAAAATATAATATATATATATAGTAGGTATAAGAATTAGTTCTACCAACACCATTGAATTAGATAATAATTCTTTCTAATCTAGAAGGTTCAGCATAGCATCTTCACCCTAAAGCACCTGAAGCTAAATAACAGCCCAACTTCTGGTAGTACGTCAATAAAAGCAGCAGCATCTTCCATCAAAGGCTGGTTCTCTGCCTCTTCACAAGCTAAATCTAAGCTCCGGCATACTGTCTGCACCACTAAGCAGGTCATTGGCTGTCAAATGGTTTCCATGAAGGAGCGACATGAAGACGACGACTGGAGGGATTGCTGTGCTGTCACTCCAGCACACCTGGAAAACATGTTCAAGAAACTTCCCGCTGGGAAATGCCACAGGACCATAATCTACTTCCTCCCAAGAGCTGTCAACTTATTCAGCCAGTCCTGCTGAAACTCTACCACGATGCATCTACGGCCCAGCCTGGGGACTGACGGCAAAGCAAAACTGTTGCTGGATGCCTGCTAGTCAATCCAATCTATTTTAAGTGTTTTTGGCATAGTTTTTCCAATACCTCTATGTTTAAGGAGCATTTCCCTGGGCCATATTGCCCATAACACTGTTGTTTCATGGGACTACTGATGTAGTATGATTGTTTGTCCACAGTAACCCTGAATTTATGTTGCAACATGTTGGAACGTAATCTACTTTTTTGTTCTGCAACTTTTGCAACATTTTCTGATAATACCAACCTGCATGGATTCTTTACCTGAATTTCTTTCGCATGTTTTCTCACTTGGCTGCTAAAATAATTAATTGTCTGATTCTGAGTCAAAGAAGCTTTTGTGCCAGACAAATCCATGACGCAAAGAACAAATTTTAAGATATCCTGTTAAATTATAATCTTCTTCTCTATTCAGCTGTCAAAACATAGAAAAATCTAGTAAAGCAACAGAGGCTTCTGTTACAGTACAGCTTCATTCTCACAGAGAAGAAAAGGTGTGATTCAACTCCTCTTTTATTGTATTTCATTTTAATTAGATCCAGTGAAATATGCTCCCACCTGCACATCTATCGCCAACAAAAAGCAGCATGTTCTATAAAAACCCACAATGGATCCATCTTTTCCATTAATCCAGAGAGGTTTGTGTTGTGAAAACAATAAAGGAACTCAGTACATACGGACAACATTGTTAGATTGTTCGAACTCTTAAAAAAACTATTATATTTTCTGGACCTCTTGTGATCACATGACTGATTTTCTGTCAGTAACAAAAACCTGATGTTATACTACCTAAAAACCTCTTCAGAAGGAGGCTGATGTGCATGACTCAATCCACGAAGGCAATATCTTCCTGATAATTTTCTCTCAAACTATAACCAAGTTGTCGACAGAACAATTTCACATCAACGTCCATTTAGAAGCTGTTGTAGAAGTTTTGCACATGGTTTTCATCAGCAAATTGACTTACCTCAGATGCCATGGAATTGTACATATTCAAATTTCCATACATCTACCTTATGCAGAGAACATTTCCATCACAAACGAGCAAACTTAATCTGCTAAGGAAGACCATGTGATGTTGAAAGCTCCAGAACAGCTACTAAGTGGACCTTGAGAATAAACTTTTAAACATAACCTTGTTTGAGTTGCATAAACTACCTTAATCATAGGCGTGGGTGATCACAACATGTTTGTATGAGTAATTTGTAGAACAGTAAAATGAGTCGTTTTGGAAAGCACTGACAAATTATACTTTTTGTTGTGCAGGTCTGCACAACAGGTTTGATCAAATTTAACCAAATAAGTGACAGACTGAGGACAACAAAATCTACATGAGTTTTAAATCCTTACAAGCTGCAGATAAAGGGCACAGATCCATGCTTGTTCTTTGAACGGACATGCATTCAAATCAATAAATGCCATTTTATCCCAATTTGAGATGGCCATTGGCCCCCTACCCAGACAAGCAATTATCCAGTCATGGCTTAGCAACTGTAACTAAGCCCTGCAGGCCTGTCAATTATTGAATTTCTCTACATGTTTAAATGGTGTGATTGAGGCTATAGTAAAAGCAATACTAATTATCTCAAAAGTTGGTAGGGTGTTGTTTTTTTAGCATTTCTAAAATCAGAAATGCAAGCACAGTTTTTGTACATTTAGGGTTCCTATGCAACGTCCGGTTAACATTGTGAAACCGCACTTGATTAACATTGCGAAATAGCATGTAGTTAACGGTGTGAAACATCAATTTGGTTAGGTTTAGGAAAAGATTATGGTATGGTTAAAAATAACTACATTACTTATGTGACTTAAATTAAGTAAGTTAAGTAAAGATACTTATGTAACATCACTAAAAGGAATTAGTGTTGACTTTTGTTTCACATGATCCACATCCACTTCCGTATTCTGAATTTTCTGTTATTTATAGTAGTTCTTTTAGCATTGAACATTGATGTGAAATGTGCCATGTGCTTTGTTACCAGATGCCGAAAGACTTAAAAAATCATAGCTATTTGATGCTCTGGGAATGAGAACAAGCTGACATTATCTAAGATAAACTGCAAATGTTAGCATGTCTGGTTTACTACCTACAGTTGCAACTAAGCAGTCACAGCTCAGGAGATGCAGAACTTTTAGTGGTTTATTGATGAATCAAGGCAAGCAGGCTGGACAGGTACAGGTAGGTATATACATACAGACAGTCAGAAAAACTCAATACAAACTGCACAAATCAGTATCCAGCAAAGCAACTCAAATTAGGGGGAAGTGGGGACAAGTGAGGAGGTGGGCGAGAAAGGTCAGGTGACTAGGACTGGAGAGAAAGGGCAGATGAGAGAAGGCGGAGTTTGAGGGCATCTAGTGGATGAGAAGAGAATGGCAACAACAATATACATTTCAGCATATAAGGATGTAAATGAGAAAAGAAAAAAAAACTTTTAATAAATGTTTTAAAAGTGCGTGAATAAATCCAGAATTGTAACCCTAACCCTCAAGGTAGGGGGCATCGGTGCGCATGTGTAGGCGTAGGGTGTATGTGTGTGTGAGTGTGTAGTGGCAGAAGAGGAACTTGCGGAGCCTTAACTTCACCGTTGTGCAGAGTTGTCCGCACCTCGCGGGACGTTTGGATCTTTTATCACCATTGATGAACCTCACAGAATATTACATCGTTTGTAAATAGTACTTGAAATAGACCCGTGAGGAACCGCAACGTGCATGTAGCTGTCGGCTGCAAGGCATGCCCGCAAAACTGTGCACAAGACCGGTGAATGGCAGGCGAGCAGAGAGTAAGGGACAACAATAAAACTCAGTTTAGCTGGAAATGTACAGTGTAAGTTACAGTGACTAATGAATAGAGACTACAGCGCTGCAGCTTCTCAAGATTAAAGCAGAGCTACCGTGTGTTACACACCCGCAATCGCCGCACACAAACACAGTACATGATTAGACTATCAGTCGAAAATAGGTAAGACTTGACAATGCCCGATTCGACTCTGTAAATCCTTAGTCAGGGACATATATATAATATTAATATATATTACTATAGCAAAAAGTGTGGGGAAATGTGGTCACAACTCTCTGTTAATATACTCTTCACCCAATTATGCCGAGAGCAGACCCATTGGGAATGTCACGTCTCTCGAGTGCAGAATCTCAAATGTACACTGCCGAGAGCCCCAGCTGACCTGTCCTTCATTTGCATGACGGTATTCAGTATAATGAATTTCATTCTGTATGTGTCACAAGTGGCTGAGCTCAGTGTAGGTCCCACTGGCTTTGCCTTTCCTCTCCTCGCATTCTCCTGCAGATTCAACTCTCGAAATTCTGCACACGGGACTCCTTTGTCTTTCTCTCTTATGCATCTCTCTATCACTGTCTCTCTCACATACACTTTCTCAACACAACTGTTCTCCATCTTCATTCTCAGTCAGACACCTGAGAGTCCTTTGTTTGGTTCCCTCGGCTCTGACACTGGCAGCCGTCGTGAGTCGAGGAGATGCACTTTAGAGTCTCATAGAAAGGTTGACTGAGTCAACTATAAAACTCTCTCTCACCCCATCTTTTTTCTACCCTTGTCACTCTTAAAACTCTTTCTTTGCCTTATTT
>NW_024040508.1:0-33321 GCF_014851395.1 Micropterus salmoides | reverse complement strand
CCTAAAATGTAACAAAAGTACATTTTAATAAAAAAAATCTCATTAGCACTAAGGAGACTAGTCAACCCTGCTGCAGTTTCTCCAGAAATGAGGAGTATGATGTAAGTCAGCATCCAAACAAGACTTGATCCACCCTAAAGCTCTGTGTGCTGCGCATAAAGATTCTGGGGGTTTTGCGTGCTAATGCTCAGACATGAAGCTCTCTGCCTCTCAACACTGAGGAGTCCCATGCATTAAAGAGATACATAAGGGATTTCGTAGAAGCCTGGTTTGAGACTCTTGAGACAGCCGTCAGCATTTTGCAGTTAATCCTCTGAAACCAGCACCAGAAACATCAATGGGCATTCAGTGGGAAAGAAGAAAAACACCAGTTAATCAATAGTGATCTGTGTTTTCATCTTACTCTGGAGGAATCCACGGTGGTCGATGACTGTAAATCACAGCCACCTGAACAAGTGTATTGATATTTGGATTGGATTCAGTTCATGTGTTCTATCTTCATCACTGCATCCACTACATGCTCAGTTAGCTTTCATTTGGATGCTTACTTGTGTACTGATCTGTTAATAAAAGAACATCATGTCATAATTTTCGGGTTAGAAATGGTCATTGACTAGATTCTGAGCAGATAAATTATTTGGAGGGTTTGGTGGTAAGTGCTGAACTTTCACAAATCGTGTGGGAGCGGGCGGTTAAAAAATATACTGCGGGTCCCGCAGTAGCGCTGATAAACTGGAGTCAACAAACACAGTTGAAAAAAAGATTAAAAAGAGAATATGCGACGAGAACGTACTTCATGGGCCTGACTAAAACCGGTGACCTTGGGTACAGGAGGCGGACACACTGACGAGGGAGCTAAACCCTGTAGCCACTGACGTCAGTCGCCAGTAAGTCTCCTAAGGTGTCGGGAGTGAGGTTTACTCACTGCACAGCCTCGCTGGTTTCCGTCACACGTGCGTTTTGCATAGCCCAAACATTTGTGTCCTTTTTTTACTCTGCATGTCACAATTTTACAGGTGCGGTCCCGTGCAGGTCACTAGTATGAACTTCTCTCAAGTTTTTTAATTTTTTACACAGCTATTGAATTGGTGTCACTTATCCACTAATGATGGAATGCACAACTGAGTGTAACACTTGTGCACCATTATCCCCATTTGTGTGATTCAAAACACAGATTTCTTGGAGAGATATCGGGGAGGCAGTGCAGCAAGGTGGAGACTATGATGTAAGGGAATTTTCAGTCAGACATTAGGGGCCTAAATATATAATCTAAAAAATGATATATAATCATTTAATGTTATGGGAAGGAACAGCTATTAGGAAATTAATCAATGTTGTTAATCTGGGAAATGAGGCTGTGTGTGGCACCTGAGGTATTCTGCTACACCAGCATCAGCAGCACTCCTTATGGTAAACTCAGACCAAAATAATAATGTATAAGTTGATGTCCTCGGGAAGTTGCGTCATGATCTCAGCTGATTTTACGAGCATTGTCGTGTACCATGTGATCATGGAGGTTGGAAAGGAAGGATCAGTCTTGTGGGATGTCTGTTCTGTATTTATATCTATCTGACGCTTTTGTCCAAAGCGACTTACAATTGCTATACAGTCAGAGGTCGCACGCCTCTGGAGCAACTAGGTGTTGAGTGTATTTGCTCAGGGACACAAGGGTGGCTCACAGTGGGAATCGAACCAAGGTCTCCCACACCAAAGGTAAGCATCTTATCTATGCATCACCACCCTGTTGGGGGGAAGTCTAGGTTTCCAAAAAGAGAGAGAAATAGGTACTTGCCTCAACAGTAGAGGAAGTAGTTGTGTACGAATGTACGAAGAAATGAGGTTGGGAGGGAGGCTTGAAAGGAAGTGGAACAAATATCTTGGGGCTGGTCTTGCACCCAAATGTGGGGCCTACGGTGAGCGATATGGAACATTCGGAAAAGTGCTGAAAAGAAGACACTCCAGAAATCCAGGTATATGGGCAATGCCTTGGAAGTGCTGGTAATGTTGGATTGCGCCAAACAGGGGTCTCATTTATAAAACTGTACGTAAGAAAGACTATGTATGCACGTCCTAAGCCCATTCCCTTTATAAATCACAATCAACTTGAAATGTGGCGTGTGTGAGCCTGCTCCTTGTCTGACCCTTTAAACACCCATAGTTGCCTATAAATGGTCAATGAAATGCCCCTCATTAATCTTAATATGTACCGACTGCATGAAGACATGGACGGCAAATTCTGACAGAAAAGCTACAAATTATTTTTAGTCCAGTGTGTGTGTGTGTGACACTGATGTTCGTTTCAGTGAAGCTGAAGCATGTTGTTTGTGGGTTAACATGCACATACACGCAACACTTCCACCACCACAAAGATTCACTTAATAAATAGTGTTATTTTGCCATGCCGTGTTTTTACAAGCAGTGTATCACATCCACACACAAAGAACATCTGATAACAATCTGACTGAGGCATCAAAAACGACTGTTCACCTTATTTATGAGAATAAATTGCACTGCAAGTATTAAATACTATGATTCCTGATGAAACTGTACAACATGTTTGAGGCATTTGTTTATCATCTCAAATCATAGTTCTTTTTGTGCGCGGCTTCACGCCAGGTCCATTTTTTTATTGGTGAATGGAACTGTAATGAAGCCATAGTCAACTTCTTTTTAGCTAGGAACTTGGCCAATGTATAGGCTTGTCAAGGACAGACTGGGGGTTATGATGGATCTGGAATAACCTCGATGCCTGGGTGGAACCAGAAGTGAAGGTGAACAAACTGGCACTTGGATGGTCTTCAGGGCAGATTTAAGGGCAAGGATAAGACCAGTGTCTGCGGTATCTGTGTTGTCAGAAACCGCGCTGGGTAGGGTCTTGGTGGCAGCTGGTTCGGGTGTGGGCGCCACCACGAAAGGAACGGGTGTGGAGGAAACGGCAAATTGGAACATTGCGACCTAAATTACTGAAGTTATTGCAGACTAACTTGAGAACTGAGAGAGTTGGACAAGCTTATATATGTACATGCAGGTGACTGGATTAGCAAGGTGGAGGAACTGAATGAAGCGCAGGTGGTTGAATTAGTGAGAGAGTCGTTATCCTGTTCCTGAACTTTAGTTATATAACTTAATTGGGGGAAATAACAGGAAAGAGAAATCTGTTTTAATTAATGAAGAAAGTTGTTGTTCAGATATACAGTGAACACAGATTTTAACTCGATGGTGAATCATAAAACAAATCAACTATAAAACTCGGAAGTGATAAACTTGTAATCTGCTATCTGTCTTCCCTTGATATGAAACTTTGGTGATTTTGTGATGTATCTATCAGTCCGATCAGCTGCTACTTCCAATCAGTAACAGCTTTCCAATAAATAGCTGCTGGTCGGTCAGTAAAAGCTCGCTCATAGCTCCTTAAAGATTGCTCCTTGATCATCGCTCAATAAGAGCTTTGGGACAGAGGAGCGGAACAACATAATTTTTTTACTGTATTTAGAATTATGTCCTTATATAAACTATTGCAGTCAGTGCAAATGGATCATCTTTAAACATCAAATTTCCACTTATGGAGCAATCAATCTTTGTAAAAAAAATTTTTTTTAAAAAGTAAACAAACTCTGTTTTGATAGCTGAATTTTTTAAACTACTTTGACATTTGCCTTCACATGCAACATTTCTAAGTCATAGGTGAAGCCATATATAGTTTCACTTGATGTCTATAGATGTGAATTTAAGCCCTGGGTCATGCAGCATAAAACACCCAATGCGTACTCAGGCATTGTGCTGTGTGGATTAGAGACACATGACTTTGAATGATAATATTGGGCCAGACAGTTCTGCTGATGGACCCTCCTGTATTTCTCATTTGTCTTTCTTTTCCTACTCCTTATTCCTCGCCAAAATGTCTGGCCCTGACTCACTGCTGCACAGCAGCCATAATTAATCGGTTCTCAGTTTAGCAGTTGGTAGATGGTAGAATTCTTTCCTACAATACGACCCCCTCAGGGCTCTCTACCAGGCTCCACACACATCATGTAGTTTTGTCTGTTTAATTTGAATTCATAATATGAATTGATCAGTTTTGATTAGAGCTTTTGATTAGGAGTCATCAGCCTGAAGGGTAATGCAGACCCTGATACAGAATTATCATAGATGTAACCTACTTAACAACTCTAAAAATGAAGATCAATTCCACTGACAATCTAGTAGTTAGTAAAATCACATTAGGTTTGATGTTTGATGAGGTTAAATGGTGTTCACCTATGAAATCTGTAAAAGGAGCAGTGTTTTGTTTTTCAGCTCTAATTGTCCCGCTCTGTCGTCACCTTGATGGCAGATCTGTGTTCTTTGAATTCTTGCCTTTCTAAAGGGGCTGCCTGCTCTCCTCTGCCTGCTCCAATAAGCTCTCATTAATCTTCCTTACAGCCTTCATTAAAGCTGCCACTGCTGTGCTCCCTCCCTCTCACAATATTCTCAGTTAGCATAATATTATATTGGCTTTTGTGTACCCCGCAAACATTCTCTCTATATCTTGTGTGTGTTTGGTCTGTAGTCCATATTTAGAATTTTCATTTTATTATATTTTCATTTTATACATATTCCAAAGCGGACAGGAGACTTCGACAGAGTCGACAAACATTTCATTAGCAGGGTAGTCGCAGAAAAAAACCTAAATGTGTATTCAGGAGCTGTTCCTTGTCACTAGGGCAAAACCAACAGGAGGTATATGGACCTTTTCTCTTGTAACACAGAAGTCACTTACAACTTAAGGTTCGTGCAGACTACACAACCTTTAGCGTCGGCAGATCGCCTTTGGCCTTTTATTGTGGCCAGCCTAAGGCACACCTGTGCAATCCCCCTGTCTGATCAGCATCTTGATATGCCACACCTGTGAGGTGGATGGATTATCTCGGCAAAGGAGAAGTGCTCACTAACACAGATTTTGACAGATTTGTGAACAATATTTGAGCAAAATAGGCCTTTTGTGTACATAGAGAAAGTCTTAGATCTTTGAGTTCAGCTCATGATGAATGGGGGCAAAAACAAAAGTGTTGCGTTTATAATTTTGTTCAGTATATAAAGATAAAGCATATAGGTGAAAGAATGAATTAGCACAAGCGGGCAGCAGGGATTGTTTGTGCTACAGAGAGAGCTGGAGGTCAGTAAAAAGTCTTTTGCAGTGAAAAAGTAGCAGCATAGTCTGCCAGCTGCCTGCTCTCATTGGCTGGATCTGAAAATCCGGAGGAGTTGGCCGACTCCTCCATATTTTTGGCATCTAGATGTCTGGCTGGCGCCAACGATGTGTCAGCAATGCGTCGGGGAGCCGTTTTGATGCGTCGTTGAGTAGTTCACACATAAGGATTGGGCTTAAAATTGTTTAGCGTGAACTAGGCTTTAGCGGTGCACTTCTGCTAACCCTAGCTGCCATTAGCTAGTTAGCTCAGTTAACTGTTAACTGTTTACATACAAAGTCATTGCAAAGACCTGTAGAGCCACCATTTCCTGTTGGGCGGCGTGAAGCGATGCGAAGGGGGCCGTGCTGGCAACGCGAAGCGAAGGAATTAGCTTGAGTTGAAAATATTCAACTCACGCGAGGAATTCCCTCGCATAATTGTCATGACGCTGAGTCGCGAAAGCCTATCAACGTCACAGACAGCTTCAGAGCGTTGTGTGCAGAGGGCCAGGTAGAGCGGGCGACTGAAAATCTGCTGGCAGGCTGAGAGCTGCTATACTTGGGCTAGAGGAGCAGGGAGCAGCGCTCCAGCTTTTGGACAAATAAACACCTGTGGTCGGTCTGGATTTTGCTCTGACAACTACGCCGTTTGCTGGAGGGAGGCGCTCGGAGTAAACTGCTTTTATTAACAACGTTGATTTATCTTCACTAGAGCTTCTCAGCAGCTAGATTCTGTGCACATCCGGTTCCAGTGTTGATAGCGTCATTTGGCACTACTTCATATTTATATAAAAACTGGACAAAACTGGACATTGGGGAGAAAAGAAAGCGAGGAGGTTGAACTACCTGGTGAGTTCAGAAAACATGTGTATGGAACTTTATTCCAGCTATCGTTTACTTTACTATGACCAAGTTAGCATAGCATAGCCCTGATCGATCTGAACTCCACTCAAAAAACATTTTAGAAGTTGTTGTCTTGCTGACAGACCTGACAAAGCATGAATTCATATGTTTAACAAATCTGCATCATATTGTAGTTATTTTGGCATCAGTTTGATCCGTTTATTGCTATTTAATCACAGCAAAATGTTTACTTTGGGTTCATACAGCTGTAATGGCGAGTTGTGTTTATTCGCGTTATCGCGTCGTGTGTGAACACTCCAATGACCCCAAACATACAGTGAAAGTCATTAAGAACTATCTTCAGCGTAAAGAAGAACAAAGAGTCCTGGAAGTGATGGTCTGGCCCCCACAAAGCCCTGATCTCAACATCATCCATTCTCTCTAGGATTACGCAAAGAGAGAGAAGCTCCTGAAGCTCTGTGTATAACGTGTGTATAAAATGCATGTATTTAGAGTTACAATGAGAAAGTTTAATTATAATGTACTCTACAATCTAACATCTCTTAAAGAAGAGAATTTTCCAATGGACTGGAAGACAGCCTTTGTTGTTCTTTTTCATAAATCAGGAGATCCGACTGATGTTAGCAACTATAGACCTATTAACATTTTACCTGTCATGTCAAAAATTGCAGAGAGTTAACCATTCCACTGAGACAGCAAACTGCTTCCTCTTAGAAAACGTCAAACTAAAAATAAATAAATATGGTGTTGTTGGGGCCATATTTTAATACGTGTTATAAAGAAGGCATTTGATACAATCATCCACCAAACCTACTTATTTGTAAACTAGCAAATTTGAATTTCTCCTCTAAAGTGATGAATTGGATGAAGTCCTATCTGGAAGGCAGAGTTCAGGGCGGTAGTGAAACATCATCCTTCCTGAGTAACGTGCCCCAGGGATCTATTCTTTGATGTCTCCTGTTCAGCTTATATATAAATGTCTACCATTAGTCTACACAATTTGTGAAGTTCAGATGTCTGCAGATGATACCGTAATTTATGTCCATGCAAGAACCAAAGAACAAGTAGCTTCTAAACTCAGTGCAGCAATGATAAATGTAAACAAATGGTTTAGTGATTTACACCTGTTACTTAATGTTAACAAGACTGTGCATGTTTTTCACAACTCTGCAACTGACTGTGATCCCAAAGTATCTGGAGAGATCCTCCAAGTAGTCATCATGTTAAATATCTCGGTATTATCCTTGACTCCACCTTATCCTTCAAACAAAGTGAAGAAAGTAATGCAAATAACTAAATACAACTTGGCCAATTTTAGGTGTATATAAGAAAATGCCTAACAACTACCGCAGCAAAATTATATATGAATGCAATGATCATCCCCCACCTAGCATACTGTATGATAAGTTGGACTCATGCAAGATGTACAACATTGAAGCCCATTCTTTCTTTGTACAGGTAGCCTCACAAAGTGTTAGAAAACCCATTACTTACCACCACTGCAATATTTTAATATTAAATCCTTAGTTGGGAAAATTTAATAAAATACAATAACGTCTGTCTGGTGTTTAACATTCTAAATTGAAAAGCTCCTCCACCACTTGGTAACTTTATTAAGCAGAAAAATCACACCAACAGAACTACAAGATCTGCTCTAAGAGGAGACAGTGTAATCCCTTTCATGTCCAGCTCCTTCAGCCAGTCTTTCTTTTTCTGTAAGAGCTTCTCAATTGTGCAACACCCTACCAAATAAAATAAGAACCTGTAACACCTACCATACCTTCACACAAAGTCTCAGGCCTGGCTTTTGAAGTCAAACGTGAACATTTCTAAACTAAATACACTGCACATTTTATTTTTATTGATGTTACTAATTAACCTGCTGCTAACATGTCTCATGTCCTCTGCCCATTGCCAGGTGGCCAGCTTTGCACAGCCTGGTAAGACCAACATAATGATTGATGTATTTTACTTATGTGTACTGTTTATTGTTGTCCTGCATGTTTGTAGGTAAGAAAAGTAGTTTGTGTTGTTGTTGCTTCGAGGTTATTTGCATGACTAGCTGTGTCTAAATGGTGTCTGATGTTACTGTACTGATGTTTTACTTTTCCTGGATGTTTTGCTTATGTAGTGTTTTTAAGAATTCTTGTTTTTATAGTGTTTCCACTTGTTCTGTATATTTTATTATGTTTAAGGTTTGAAAACATCAGGAAAGGACTGCAGTAAAAAAATAGCCAGTAGGTTAACACTGGCACATTTAAAGTAATGTTGATTAGTAGTGTGTTATCCTTATAAATAAATAAATAAAAAACTCATCATAATAAAAGTACTGCACACTGGTCATAATGTGCCATATATCTACCAGTCCTTTTCTTTAAAGTATATTTACCACTTTTCCGGAAGAATGTTTAAACTAAGCATGGACTTAATCTTAATGTGTTGCTTTTAATGAGCTAAGAATATGATGAAAGCAAGTAGAAACCAATTTTGTGCCCTTGAAGCCTACCAGTTGGTTAGAGCTGTGCGGGGAAGCACTAACGCAGGGTGCTAACGTTAACACATTAATAGAAACAAAAGATGTTACTGGGTTAATTGATCAAAGATTGGCTGTAAAATCCTCATGTTTCCTTATTTAAGTATCTGAAAATACAGCACATCATTACAGACATTGAGAATGCACAGTCTACAACTATGGGTTATTGTTGAGTTGCTAATCCATGGGAACATTTTCTTTTTTCTGTGATTTAAAGGTTCAGTATGTAAGATTTAGAGGCATCTAGTGGTGAGGGTTGTGAACTGCAACCATCTGTCCAGTCTACCACTACCACAAAAATTGTCTCTTCTGAGACAGCAGAGTGGCCAGTCAAGAAATGTACAAAAAGTATAAAATTATATTTATCAAGAAATTATATTTAATTAATTATTCAGTAAAACCATGTTATTGTGACTTGGCCACTGACAGATAACATGGAAAATGTAAGCCAACACTGTCTGAAACACAGTCACTGTTTCAGTCTATTATAAACCACACATTAGATAGAGTTTATACAAACACTGACAAGGGAAACACATTCATTCTCCCTCATGGAACATCGCCAAAACTGTTAACTGTTAACTGACAAAGAATCTCACTTTATTTCATGTATTCCATGGTAAAAAAAAAAAAAAAAGGCAAAAAAAGGTAATTCAAAATAGGAGGTAGCAGTCATCTTTGTATCACTGCTTTAATGGAAAAACAACAATATGCGATATAAAGCATATGCCCAGTGTAGATCTAAACTGTATATCATTTATTATTCATCTTTCATTTCTGTCTGTTTGTTTGTTTATTAATTTAAAAGGGACAGTGCACATTAATGAACATAAGGACAATGTCCAAATGTAAATGAGCCAGATTTAGCCATACAGACTAATTTTCATCTGGAATCCCTGGCAGGTTGTTGTTATTAAATTTTTTTTCTCTCTCAATTTAATATTGACTCATAGTATCATCATACCATATGGTATTCAAAGATAAAATCAAATATAAACATAGAATGTTTATTAATTATTATATTAATATATAGTTATATCCTTAATGTATGTTTTTTTGTCCTTCTCTTTACACATTAACACTAATAGGGCTCCACTGTATGTGTCTGTTTGTGTGACTGTACTAGTTACCTATTACGGGCTGCATACCTTTTGTATTTTTTATTTCCTATTCAATTTCTACCTATAATAGATGTGTGTTTAAGTGTTTAAATTTCAAATATGGACAAATGTATTGATAAAATCTGCTTCATTGTACTCAATGCCTGTCTGTGAATATCTACTTCAAATTTGGTGACAGTCTGATCATTATTTCTAGAGACACATGCCATAAGGCAGACACTGTTGTTGGAGGAACCTAAATTTTCACTATTTTTGATTTTGGGACGATCCATACATTAACAAATAAACACATTTTGTAGTAAGATATTTTTATACAGCCATCCATTTCAACAACTAGACATTAAAGTTATGAAGAAACCTAGTATTGCTTTGTTCTACCTAAGGGCACCTTAGCCACTGCCATCAGAGACAGTGACACACAAGAATTGTGTGATGTTACACTGTTAAAAAAAAAATGTTCATGTCTCCTTGCTGATTCAAAATCATTACCGATAATTATCAGGTAGCTCGCTGTGTCTGCACTTGTAAAATTTACATTTCAACTATCATTGGTGGTGTATTTCTCTGGAATATAGCACCGTCTTAACTTTACTTATAACATTCTTTCTTAGCCCTGCAACTCAAACCATTTTTAACACAAAGCATTAGGGTTGTTGCCATGGTTACCTGCAATTTAATAAACCTGATGGAGTGATTTATAACAGTGGTCAAACTGTTGACCAGAACGTGTCTGAGGTGGTTTTTGAACAGATACCAGTGAGCCCATCAGAATCCATCTATCTGTGTTGTCAGATTGGCAAGTCAATTTTAACCATGGTCTGGCCCCGGTGAGTGTTGGTCCAGTATAAGGACCTATGCCTTGGACTTGCCTCTCAGCACTGAATGACAGATACTTGCTGTGTGCTATATGAAGAGGGAACACTGTGTTCAGTGGGAATGACAGGGTGAGTGAAAACAGTGGTTTCCAGGAGTGGTTTCTATTACAGAGGGTCATCCCTTCAAGTTAAACACTATAGCTCTCTCACAGCAATCCCATCATCCCACATAAGAGCCTCTGAGGTAATTTCATCTCATTCATGTGATCTAACTCAAGCTCATAATGTCTGAGTAATTGAATTTTATTGTAACATCAAATGGCAACTTATGATGTAGAGCAGAAGCTGCTTTTTGCCTCTGTACCTCTGGAAGACATTTTCAAATACATTAAACTTTCAAATAAAAGCCGGAATTCATATAATGTGTGTACGGCATAAACAAATCAAAGCTAGTCCCTAATAAAGGCTGAGCAGACTGGAATCACCTGTGCAGTGATAGCACACATGGTAAATTCAGCACAGTGTACATTTTCACAAAACATCCTTCTACTTTGCTGCTTTTTGATCAAAGTTTAACTCCTGTCAATAAAACTAATGCTTCCTGTTAATGCCTACCAGGAAGTCTGAAGTCTACAAGGAAACAAAGGGATAATGTCCTTTGGCCCACTAGAAGGCTATTTATTTGAAACATCTATGCTGAAAGCAATGTGTTTCATTGATTAGAAAAAAAAAAGTATTTGTGTTAAAAAGAGAATTGTAGAGTACTGATGAAACAATAGTGAACACTAATTATATATACATATATATATATATATATATATATACACACATATATATATATATATATATATATATCAAGACAGCAGGTAAACAGGGAAGTGTTGAGTGTGCATCCACAGGAAATTAAATACAGGGTATTTTCAGGATTCTTCAAATTGAATTTAAGACTTTTCAATACCACCTACGATGAAATTCAATACCAACTTCACTGCCGTATAATGTGAAATCTGTATGAATTTTAAGCCTGAGAATTATTCACAAAGTTACCTGAATTTAATAAAACATTTAATACACACCAGCTTTTTGGGGTGCGTTTGTACTCTGATAACATAAAATGAATATATTATTTGTCGCACTAACTCTTATGGTGTGAAACCAAAAATACAAAATAAATAGTGCAGTATGAGTTTGCTACATTGGCTAGATATGGTCATGTAATGTAATATAAAATGCCAATGTAAATGCAAATTGCTTCAGTGATTACTCATCCTGTTCTGTTTTTGCATCTAAAAGCTGCTTGAAATGCAGCATTATTCAGCCAGCTAACGTTAGCTTGTTAGTGGCATGTCAGATGCTTTGTTTTCTGTCCTGACAACCCACTGATTTGCGCCAGAGCTCGTGCACCGTGAACACTCCATAGAGCATAAAGCGTAAAGCTAAACAATGATGTAAACAGGAACACACACAAAATATATTTATTTATGACATTAGCATTTATTTAACCCTTGATGCCTGAATTTATTTACAATAAAAAATATATATTTCTGTTTTCAATTGCTTTCAGGTTGATGTTAAATTAAGTGGAAATTATTAATTTATCTATAGAACATAGAAAATATATAAATTCAGGTATGATGTAGGTATGATGCAAATTAGTGACAACAGGAAAAAACGAGAAACCAGGGCTTGCAAAAGGTTCCCAGGTATGTATCAAATATGCACAAACAGGCATTTGGGAAACTGCAGTCTGAAAGGAAGAGGTGTGATGAATATGTGACAATCGGCATAAAGGGGTTAATCCTATGAAAGGACAAGAAAAAATGTAAGATCTTTGTAAACGAAATGTGATATTTTATAAAATAAATTTAATACTTTAAGGCCTTATTTTGACTATTAAATTTAAGACTTTTTAATAAATGTAAGACCCTTCTAACTCAAATTTTATATTCCCCAGAATGTTCATTCACACATTCATTCCAAATGCTTCTCTTTTGCTGTAGTTAAGCTACTAAATGCATCAATGAAACTCACATTTCCTGCAAATGTTTGACAGTAAAAGTCTTCCAGTGGCTTAAAGAGCTTAAATGCTACAGAAATAAATATAGATCTGTCTCCAATACAAGCCTATTTTCCTTTAAGGGCTTGGTTCTCTCTCTCTCTTTTGCTCTGTCTCTCTCTCTTTGGCAGGCTTTCTGGTTTTCATGGAGACTGTAATGAGAATGAGAATAAACATTTAGATGTAATGTTCATAATTAATCAGTCTAATGTGTAATGCATTGAAATTAAAAAATCTAGTTGACCATCAACCACCTACTGGGGTTTTGTTAACGTACAACACGGATGAACACATGCAAAGATCCAGCTTGCTAATCTGTTGGCAGTTCTCGCACTCTGATATGCAGATATGCCTATATGCCTGTTAATACATAAAATAAATCAGGTTAGTATGTTAAACTGTATAAAGTAACAAAGGCCCACAGACCAAGTCCATAAGGTATTCAGTGCTGCAGTATGACTTTATCTGATCTTTGTTATTGCAGCATCTTGTGTGCACAGTAATAATGTGTTTACTTAGCAGACGGCAGTGCCTTCAACAGCAGAGCCCTGGCAGCGGAGCACCAGACCTCAGTAGGTGATGATGATAAACAGTGGATGTGTGTCTGATTAGAATCACCTCGGGAACTCGCAGCAATGCATCGATGTGGAAGTTCTCCATCTGCTCCAATTACTCACCATAAGCTTTTAGAACCGCTTGTAAAAGAATCATCTATACTCTAAACCTTATCACCGTCAATGTCACTTGTTTGTTTCACAGTCAATAACAGTTTGATAGTAGGCATACAACTGTATAATTACACTGGGTCTCCAACTAATGACATTTTATAATATACTGTAAATTTACCCATCTCCGTAAACTCTAAGACTTATGGCCCGATTTACTAACATCCAGAATAAAGAGTGCTAAATTGCGTGTGCATTCTAAAATACTGCACGTGTAACTGTAGCACCTGTTATGGGTGATTTACTGAGAATTATTGCATAGACGACAACAGGAGCAAACACAATGGAGGTGGCCGTATTTAAAGCCCCCCTCCGGCCAGTTTTAACTGCGGTTTTTGGTGAACGTTCTTTCTCAAACAGAGAAAGGGGGTGTGGTTAATAGTCGGACGTAATACATTACATGACAACCAAAAACTGACCGGCTGGAGTGTTCACTAACAATATGCTGTGTTAACATCACTACACTTTACTGTCTAGCTATTACTTACCCATGATAGAAACTAAGGTGCGCGTATCAGATGTTATCAATCATACAGTTGATGGTCCTGTCACGCACTGCACATAACTCCCACTACGTTTTATGGTGCACTTACTTTACCCCAGGGGTGTGGTGGGTGCCTCCGTCGATGCATTGCTAAAACGGCCGTCAGTAAAATGCATGTTGCAGACTGTATATAAGACGGTGGCAGGTGAAAGTGCGACGCGTTTTCTGTCATCTGTCCTCCAACACCGCACGCACTAATGCCATAATGAAAGTGAACAGCACACTAAACCAAGATGAGGAAACTAAAAATAAAGTGAAGACCCTCTGTTAGCCAACTTTCTGCAATAACTATGCTAGCTAACTACACCTGGCTAACTACAACTTAGTTAACTTAGCTAACTAAAATAGAAAGACAAACCAACAATCACACACAGAGAGACATACCCAGATAGCAGAGGACTGTGGGGCGGATCCGCCTTCAAGCCGGCACATCCGCCATATGCTCTCCCCCGTTTTGTCCACGTGCACCGGATCCGGCCCGCCTCCAGACAGCGCTCTGTCAAACTGCAGACTCACTGCGGACACCGGGTGGATTCACACATCGAACGCGCATGTTTTAAAAACCTTCTTCTTAACCATCGCTGACCGTTATTCTGACAGACAGCAAAGCGCTTGCAGTGGGAATCGGCAGCTCTCTCGGAGGACACGGACACAGTAAGTAACGTTAAACTGTGCTGTCAAAATATGATTGATTTGTACAGTTGCCTAGCCGTTAAAATTTTTTACCGGTCATAGATAATGTTGCTTTGGTTGCCGTTTTAATTCAGACAATATCCGATTATGGCAAGCTAAGTTAAGTTAGCTCGTGTTACAGCACTTTAGCATTAATGTTAAGCTAACTTAGCTAACTAAAAGTTAACAAAGCCCAATTTGGATGAGATGTTCCTGTGAGAGGAGTGATTTTAACATCAGTTAAATGCAGTGGTCAATAATTTTAAGCCAGTCATGAAGGCATATTTAATTTAATTATATTTCACCCCTCTAGTGGTAACAAGCTAAGCTAATCTGATAACCTATGAGCCTAATTTAGATAGCAGGTTCTAGTAACGTTACAACTTAACCATTAACGTTACTCGTTTGAGTCAGTTTTTAGCTGATATTTGCTAAAAAAAATTTTTAAATTGATGCCATTCAAAGTATGCCAAAAAAGCTAACGTCATTAACTTAGCAGTTAACCTTACAGTTTGCAATGTAAAGGTGGTGGTAACATTACAGACAACTATCACCTGATGACTTTATTACTGAAGAAAATTTGAAATGTGATTATTTCTCAGGCAGGTTAAGTTAACTAACCTTAACGTTTGTGTTAAAATAAAGTGTTTTTTCTGCAACCTTTAAGCAGATTTATGGATGTAAATTGGCAGTTTACATCGGATAACTTATGTCATCCAAGGGAAGTTTACTCACGCTGAAAGATACACTGTGGATCTGCAATCTTTCAGATTATTAAATCATATTAAACATTTAGGGCGGCACGGTGGTGCAGTGGTTAGCACTGTCGCCTCACAGCACGAAGGTTGTGGGTTCAAACCCCGGTTGCATGTTCTCCCTGTATGTGCGTGGGTTCTCCTCCCACCATCCAAAGACATGCAGTCTAGGTTAATTGGCGACCCTAAATTGTCCTTAGGTGTGAGCGTGAGTGGAAGTGGTTCGTCTATGTGTGGCCCTGCGATGGACTGGCAACCTGTCCAGGGTGTACCCCGCCTTGCGCGCCCAATGGCTGCTGGGATTGGCTCCAGCCCCCCTGCGACCCTGTATGCAGGATAAGCAGTTGACGATGGATGGATGGATTGATGTCAGTTCATGTGTTTCTCATTTGGCATTTTTCTTTTCTTCAACTTTGGTTATTGTAAAATTGGTCTTAAATTTAATTCCGAGTGGCATCAAACTTGTTTTCATTATACTGTGCTTTGCTGCAGCATACAGCTCATTCACAAGTGGCGCCAGTCTGATATGGGGACTGCCTGATTCTCAGCCTTTCCTGCTGCCGGTGTAAAGTAAGTAATACAGTATTAGACTTGATTTAGCTGACTAAATGTCACGTGTGGATACGTGATAAAAGATAAATTAAAAGGGTATTACTAACTAAAAATATGTTGCGAAGGCTTGCCGACAACGCCACCTAGGGAATGAGCCCTAGGACGCACAGACACACAGGTTCTTTAAAAATCGGGGTTGGAGCAGAGCAAACCACAAACCACAGAAGCTAAAATAAATGTTAACAATTTATTACAATTAAAAATGTTTAGAAGTTTAGCCTAACTAAAACCCATATAAGAGAGAAATGTTCCGTGATTATTTCTCAGACAGGTTAAGTTAACTAACCTTAACGTTTGTGTTAAAAGAAAGTGTTTTTTCTGCGACCTTTAAGCAGATTTATGGACGTAAATTGGCAGTTTACATCGGATAACTTATGTCAAAGATACACTGTGGATCTGCAATCTTTCAGATTATTAAATCATATTAAATATTTAGGGCGGCACGGCGGTGCAGTGGTTAGCACTGTCGCCTCACAGCACGAAGGTTGCATGTTCTCCCCGTGTCTGCGTGGGTTCTCCTCCCACCATCCAAAGAGGGTGGGTTCTCCTCCCACCATCCCACATTCACAGACGGGTCTGTTGTCGCGTTTGAGAGAGAGAGAGAGAGAGAGAAAATGTGCGGAGCGAATATGCGCTGCAATCAAAAACGATTTTTAAATTGGGTCGCCAAATTTACTTGGACGGCTGGTAATCTACCTGGGCCTTTGTGGGAAGCACTGTATAGCCTAATATATATTTTGTTAGTATTTTATTTATTTTCTACTGAAACTGTCGATCAGCTGATGGTTTTAGTAGGGGATGTCTCATTCTGTTGAAGTTGTTGGACTATATACATACATGAATACATACATATTTTTTTAGGCTCGGTTTAGGCTGATTTTAAAAATTGGTTACCAAGGTCTTGGGAATAAAAAAAAATCTAATTAACACAGGATTTACACCTGGTTACATGATAAAAAAAATTATTAAAAATAGATTTTTTTTGTACTTTTTTAATTTTCTTTTTAGATTTTCTTCCTGGAAGCCAGAGGGGCCACAACAGAGAACGTGCCACGTGGGACATCCTTGCCCACATGTTCCATGTTAATGTCGGGAAGAGGATAAATTGTAAAGGGATCACTGAGAAAAAAGTCTATGCCAGATAGCACTGGAGATGTTGCTCCTGTGTAACCAATTGTAATTTATATAAAACAATCTGAAGTCACACAGCATTCTTAGGCAGTGTTCAAACTGGCATTAGCACTACTCTAAAAAACACAACCATGCTTATCAACGCAGAGGATTGGGAGTCAACACAGGGGGTTTCAGAAAACATTGCAGGGTCTGTTGGCTGAAAAATCTTTAATTAAAAAGTTTTAATGCCATGCAACAACACATTATCTGGCATAGCACTGAGTTGGCCAAGATACAGTATGTGCAAATGTCACGTGTGGATACATGATAAAAGATAAATTAAAAGGGTATTACTAACTAAAAAATATATTGCGAGGGCTCGCCGACAACGCCACCTAGGGAATGAGCCCTAGGACGCACAGACACACAGGTTCTTTAAAAATCGGGGTTGGAGCAGAGCAGAAACAAACCACAGAAGCTATAATAAATGTTCACAATTTATTACAATTAAAAAATGTTTTTAAGTTTAGCCTAACTAAAACCCATGTGATGCCACAGATAAAATAAAAGCTAAATAAGAGAGAAATGTTCCGTGATTTGACAGCTCCTGGCACGGCAAACAGTCCGCAGTCCTCGCCGCTCGTCGGTTTCCTACGACCGGCGAGTGGTGTGCTCATGTCAGTCAACCCGCACCCTATGCCTCACGACCCCGACTCTGCAGCCCTCCCCTGCCTGGTCCTCTGTGCCGCCTAGCTTAAGATACATAAACTGTTACTGACGGTTTCCCCGGGCTACAGTCGTACTGTTCGCCCAGGCCTGAGTGGAAACGCGTTAGCGGACAGTGGCTGCTGCGGTCGTCTACTTGTGTTGCTGCTGGCTCTGCCCGAATCAGCCCAGCGTCTCCCTGCAGGCCTCTATAGCGACTGCTCTCACAGTCGCCCGCTGCTTCGTCGTCTCGGCTGCTGCACCGGTTCCGTCCAATCAATTACTTCCCCACAAGTCTCTCTCTAGCTGCCGTCCTCCGGCTTGATGCCTCCCTGCTCAGCGCCCAACGAGCTGGCTGACTTTCCCTGCTGCTCTCTTCACACTTCTCTCCGTCGAACCTCCATCTCCTCCGCCTGCTTCCCCGCAGTCACGCTCCTTACCGGCCTACATCCTTCGTCGGTATCGTCGCGTTCCTCGCTCCCTCACTCTTCCTACTGCCGTTGCTTCACTTAAAAAGGAGTCCTGTCCAATCCGTTGACGGCTTCCACACCTGTTGCTCATTTTGTCATAATGTCATCAGTGGAGGTGTGCGGTTTAAGATCAGTCCAGCCAGTAAAACTTAAAAAATACACATGCATTAAAACACACCACATGCGATAAAAACACAAATAACACACTGAAAAAGGTAAAAAGGCACAGCACACAAATTAAAACACACCAGAAGCATATAAAGTCACCTGCCATTTTCTGGCCCTGTCACACAAATACACATTTCTGGTAGACTCTGAAACTTGACTGTTACATTATGATTGTCGTTGTCATACAAGATAAAATAATTTTTGGCATGGCAACTTTCCAGAGTTGTTATATAGTTTCTCATAGTATTATAAACAGTTATACAGTGTTTTGACATCTAACAAGCCATAAAACGCATGGATCTTTCACTCCAACCAGCCTTCCTGGGTGATATTTCAAATCGGCACATGAAGACATGCCTCCACCAAGTTTTTGAACGCAGTGCTGTTTTCGGTCTGAACTTAATCTCACAATCCATATCAAAAACCTTGCATCATCTTGTCACAAGATTGCTGACGTAATTGCTGACATAATCTGCACTCTGCGCATGCGTAGGCGTCTGTAGCCACCTGTCGGAAGCTCCGTCTTAAACCGAACTCTTATCCAGTTTTAATCCACTCTTTCGTTACATTTTTTATATCCTTTTTATTTAACTTAAGTTTTTAACTTACGTTTTACGTGGGTTAAGGATTTTAGTCATCCGACATGGATTTTAAAAACGCGATCAACGCTACTGATCGCAACAAAGCTCCGGTGACTATGCTAGCCGAGATAACTCTGCCCCATGAGGACTGCACAAACCTTAAGAAAGCGAATAAGAAGATTGCTGACCTTAAGGAAGACATCCGACGACTTTCAGAGGAACTCAAAGAGAAAGATTGCTGACTGGCTTTATGGATGTGGCTTCAGTACAAGTCAAACAGATTGTTTCTCTTAGCGCAACCGCTAACATCCAGGACACTGTGTTTTGGGACCCCTCTAGCCTTCCCAGGCTTTCATCCTGCTCGACTCCGAAGCATCAGTCAACCTGGGCTGAAGTGGTGGTCCGTGGCTGCAAGAGAGGCTCGGACGGGGCTGCCTCTCCTCCGCACATCGGCCTCTCCAACCGCTATGCAGCCTTGTCTAACGACACTGCGGCTTTGAGTCTCCCTGATATGGATCTCTTTCGGCGCACAGTGCCTGCCGACACTGTTGCATCTCCTCCACCGCTACATCTCCTGCACTGGGCCGCCGGTCTGCCGCTGGGCCTGATCGGCGGCCGTCTACCCTCCACCGTCGGGTAGCCCTTCTCTCAGGTCTGTTACTGCTACTCCAACACAACACTCGGCAGCTCACACACGCCATCCTCAGTCCGCACGCAGTGTTGAAGCAGATTCTACTCAGTCGTGCTCTGGAACCCCACAACCGGCATCTCCTTGTCCTCTTTTCTCCCCAACCACACTAATAATTGGTGACTCCATAACCAGAAACATCCGTTTCTTCAACGCTACCACTAACTGCTTCCCCGGTGCCACCACAGCTGCCATTTTAAAAAAACTCCAGGACCTAATGCCGTCGCTCCCGTCCTCCATCACAAGAGTGATAATCCATGTCGGAACAAATGACACAGCTCTTCGGCAGTCTGAGATGACAAAATCAGATTTTTACTTTTTAAAGCAGTGTGGAAAGTCCGTTTTTATCTCTGGTCCCATTCCCACAGTTGGTCGCGGTGCTGGCCGCTTCAGTAGACTCCTTGGCCTCCACGACTGGCTCCAGTCCGCCTGCAGGGCTCATCGTATGTGTTATGTCGATAACTTTAATATTTTCTGGCAAAGAATGTCTCTTTTTAAGACAGACGGACTTCACCCAAACAAATGGGGCTCAGAAATGTTAGCTGCTCACATACAGCATGTGGTGCGGTCCACACATGACTTACGTGAATGACTAATCATTCATGCAGCACACCTGGACACACCACCGCTCACTGAACAGATCTCTGCCTCACTGCCACAAACAACTGTCTCCACCTGCTGGCATGTAAAGCCGTCTGCTCCCAGCGCTGTTCCACGACTTGTATTCCTGTCATCATCACGCATAGACCAGTAAACCGAAACGTGCACATCCCACACAGAAATATTAGTAATCTCTTAAGGATTAGGACAACTGCACCAACTCCAGCACCCAGAACAAACTCATTTAAAATGGCTCTCTTCAATGTGAGATCTCTTCAAGTAAGACTTTTATCTTAAATGATTTTATCTTGTCTGCGAATCTAGATTTTATATTTTTAACTGAATCCTGGTTGCAAATGAATGACTATAGCCAGCTAGCTGAACTGTGTCCGCCTCAGTATGATTGTTTTAGTCAACCGAGGGTCAGTGGTCGTGGTGGTGGGCTAGTGAGCGTGTATAGGGAAAATTTAAAATGTCATCAAGTACGCTGTGATGAATTTAACTCCTTTTGAAGTTCTCACTCTTAAAGTTGGAGGGCTGCAACCTATCATATTTGTTATAATTTATCGCCCCCCAAAACCGCCTGGAGGATTTTTATCAGATCTTCCTGAATTTTTATCTACTCTGGTTTTAAATTATGACAGAATTGTTCTTTGTGGCGATTTTAATATTCATTTTGATGACCCCAACAATGTTAATGCAACTAACTTTTTCAATATGGCCACTTCTTTTAACTTCAAATAACATGTCAAAGGGCAAACACATAACCGTGGTCATACACTGGACTTGGTTTTTACCCTGGGTGTCAGCATTTCCTCTGTGGAATTGGTGGACATGACCATATCTGACCACAGATGTATTGTTTTTAGCTGTGATTCTCCTGTTACTCATGCCGCCTCACCAAGCTCCGTGTGTTCTCGCATCTTTAATGAACAAAGTGTTTCAAAGTTTTGCGCATTCTTTCAGAGCCAAAGCCAACACCTGTCTGATTCCAACACCAACAATCTGGTCGATCACTTCAATCATATCTACTTGTCGTCACTAAATATTACTGCTCCTCTAAAGGTTAGGCCTACGTCTAAAGCTAGTAAGCAACCCTGGATAAATGACAGCATTCGCAGCCTAAAAAGGGAATGCAGGAAAGCAGAGCGCAGATGGAAAAAATCCAGTCTCCAAGTCCATTACCTCAGTCTGAAGGATTTATTAATTAACTACAATAAAATGGTTAAGGATGCGAGAACACACTATTTTTCTGAACTCATTACTACACATAAACACAATCCCAGGTTTCTGTTTAAGACTGTGGATCAGCTGGTAAACCCAACCCCTCCTTGTGCCTCATCTGGAAGTAATGATGACTGTGAATTGTTTTTATCTTATTTTACCAATAAGGTGGTATCAATCAGAGCCTCTATTACCCCCGTGGACTCTTACTCAGAGGTTCCTCGCCAGCAACAAGAGAGTTTTAACCAGTTTTATCCCATCGACTTGTCTGAGCTTTTAAAAACAGTATCACAAATGAGAGTGTCCTCCAGCCCACTTGATGTAATACCTACAAATTTTTACTGAAAGTAATAGCTTCTGTTGGGCCCCATTTGATCTCTGTTTTCAACAGCTCCCTATCTACTGGTTGTGTCCCTGATTATTTTAAAACGGCTTGCGTGAACCCACTTTTAAAGAAACCTGGTTTAGATCCCTCCCTCCCACATAATTTTAGACCAATTTCAAAACTGCCTTTTATTGCAAAGATTCTAGAAAGAATTGTGTCCAAACAGCTGCTCACTGTACTGGAAAATAACAAAATATTTGAAAAGTTTCAGTCTGGTTTTAGGAAGTACCACAGCACTGAGACTGCCCTGCTTAAAGTCACCAATGACCTTTTAATGTCTGCTGATGAAGGCATGTGCTCAGTCTTGTACTCCTGGACCTTAGCGCTGCTTTTGACACCATTGATCACAACATCATGTTAGACAGACTGAGGCACTGGGTGGGGATCTCTGGTACTGCCCTAGAATGGTTTTCATCCTACCTGTCAAATAGGAAGTTTTGTGTGTCTGTAAACAACTATGTCTCCTCATTCTGTCCAGTTAAATATGGTGTGCCTCAGGGGTCGGTCTTAGGACCCATTTTGTTTTCCTTGTATCTGCTTCCCCTTGGACATATTATCCATAAACATGGCATTTCTTTTCATATTTATGCTGATGACATACAAATATACTTGCCCGTCAGATCCACAGACCCTGGAATGCTGAGTTCACTTAACAACCGCCTTTGTGAAGTTAAAAAATGGATGTCAAATAATTTCCTCCAGCTGAACTCAGACAAAACAGAAATCCTGGTCATCGGGTCTCAGCAGATGGCAAATCAAATACTGCCATCTGCTGGTTAAATAGTAAATCACATTAAGCCTGTGGCAAAGAACCTTGGTGTTTGGTTTGATAGTAATTTAAATTTCGAGCAGCACACCACAAAACTTGTTTAATCATGTTTTTATCAACTTAGAAATATAGCTAAAATTCGATCTATGTTAACTTTTAATGACACCGAGACCATTTTACACGCCTTCATCTCATCACGCCTGGATTATTGCAACAGCCTTTTCACCTGTTTAACCCAAAAATCTATTGATCGACTCCAGACTGTCCAGAACTCAGCTGCCAGGCTTTTAACCAGAACAAAGAAATATGACCACATTACTCCTATTTTAGCTTCATTACACTGGCTCCCAGTATGTTTTAGAATTGACTTTAAAATTTTATTGATCACTTTTAAAGCTCTTCATGGCCTCTCGCCTTGTTATGTTTCTGACCTTTTAGTCCCATACACACCAGCACGTACCTTGAGATCCTCGGGCAGAGGTCTGTTGTCTGTTCCAGAGTCTCGACTGAAAACTAAAGGGGACAGAGCGTTTGCTGTCAGGGCCCCGAGGCTCTGGAACAGCCTGCCCGAGGAAATCAGGTTGGCTGAGTCAGTGAACTCTTTTAAGTCCCTTCTTAAAACATTCTTTTATAGGAGAGCCTTTCCCGATCTTATTTGACTTTATTTTATCCCTTTTATTTTATTGTATTTTACTAATTTTATATTTATCTTAAACGTGTATCTTTTCTTTTCTTTATCTTGTATTGTTTTTGTATTATTGTTTTTTGGGTACTATTGTCTTTACACTTATTAAAGCACTTTGTAACTTGTTTTTGAAAAGTGCTCTACAAATAAAGATTATTATTATTATATTATTACTACTAGTAGCCCTGTTTTGGCCGACACAAGTGTGGTTCTCGGATTTAATATCGCTCCTGGAGGGCCCTCTGAGGAGAGACCTGCTGTCCCAGGCGGAGGGCCGGATCCTTCACCCGCCCTGAGGCAGCTGTGGGTCTGGCCCCTGAGGGGGCGCAGTTCCTGGAGGTGGGCCTAACGGCAGGAGCGGTAGAGACGCTACTCAGCTCTAGAGCTCCATCCACGAGAAGGACGTACGGCCTGAAGCGGAATGTGTTCGCCACCTGGTGTAGAGAACGGGCGGTGGACCCAGTTACCTGCTCGGTAATTATGATACTGGAGTTCTGCCATTGCAGCGTTCCACGCCCCTCTGAGTGATGGGACCCTGGGGAGGCTTCCACTGGTCGTGCGCTTCCTCCGTGGAGCCCAGAGGATGAGACCCGTGACTCGTTCCAGGGTTCCCACCTGGGACCTGGCAGTGGTTCTCGAAGCACTGGCTGAGGCCCCCTTCGAACCCCTGGAGTCGGCTGAGGCCAAGCACCTGACCCTTAAGATGGCCTTTCTCCTCGCTATCACCTCTCTGAGGAGGGTGGGGGACTCCAGGCACTTTCGGTTTCTACTCGATGCCTGGAGTTTGCCCCGGGGAGGGTCAGGGCCATCCTGCACCCTTGTCCAGCCTATGTCCCTAAGGTTCCGTCCAGTTTGGCAGGGTCCACGGTGCTGCAGGCGTTTCATCCCCCACCTCATGTGAGGACGGGAGACTTCATCTGCTCTGCCCTGTCAGAGCGCTGAGTATTTATACTCTGAGGTCTTCCCGGTGGAGGAAAGCAGACCAGTTGCTGGTGTGTTTCGGGTCCCCCGAGGCTGGGCTCCCCGCTTCTAAACACACCATCAGCAACTGGATTGTTCAGGGAACGAGACACTGCGTCGGTCCGCCACACCTCACCCTGCCTGGAGTGCCTTGCTTCATAGAAAAGGGCTAATGTGTCCTGTGTGCCGGCGTGCTTATATATGCCTCCGGTTACGCGTCACACGCTACCGTTCTAGCAATACCAATAGGATTGGAGTAGTTTCATTCATAGTTCAGCCCTGCCACGCCCAGAGGCGTTCCCATAGTGTCGTCACCGATGCAGTGTCTCATTCCCCTTCTCGGGGAACAAGGGTTACATACGTAACCCGAGACGTTCTACCGGGAGCTGAATTACCACAGAGGTGGTCTCCTCTCCAAAACAAACGGACCCGGACATTAAACCATTAAAATACAGCCACATAGTAACGTTAGCGTCTGGTCTGGTAGTATATTCAGGAAAGATTGTGAAAATGGACGGATTTAGCCAGAGTAGTGGCTTAATTGAATATTGACAACATATTTCTGTGGTTTTTCCATGGTTTGAATTTGGTTGTGGCTCCATGGGGCTTTATAGAACCATGATAGAGAAAGATCAAGAGTGAATTTGTGCATTATACTTTGTCAATTAGAGCAAGCCAGCCTTCTCTGTTTGAGAACTGCGCTGTTTTTAAAAAAAATCTCCCACTAGAGGGCTGCAGCGCCACAATAACCAGCCTAGTTAAAATGAACGAAATGACACAAAAAAAGATTAGTTCATTTTAATGAACGAGATTTGGTGACTCAAGTCTTTCAAAAGAGTGACTTTTCCCATCACTATTATTCTGCTGGTGTCAGACTAATTTTCTTGCAGTACACTTATTTTCCATCCATTAAAAATGCCTGCTGTCTTTATTGCTGGGTAATGAGAGCTGAACACATTCAGCCAGGCATATGGTTCATCAGTCCAGAAGATTAAATTGCAGGATCTTCCATCTTTGTAGTGGTCCAGGAAAAGGATTTCTGGTCTTTCTCGAAGGATTGTTTGTTTATATTTTCCCCTTGTAGTTTTGCTTTTGATAGCTGGGGGATATTCAATGGTTTCAGAGTGTGTAGACATCATGAAACAGTTGTTGATCTTCAAGCTTCTGTGTTCTGAGTTTAAAACAGCACTACTGCTGTTATTAATGTTGTTGCTAGGTAACCACAGTCCAGTGTTAGCTTGTTAGCTATTAGCTTGAGTATTTCACTTGTTTTATAGTAATGAATGCAAAAACTTACTTCAGTGTCCAGTAGTTTGCTGTTACTTGCTTGAGTCCCTCTATCCTCTTCTGCGTTTGTTTTTGTTTGTGTTTGTTTCCCTTCAGTTTGATGCTCTGTTTCTGAGCTCCTTCTTCAAACTGTATCTCTTTTCCTTCTGTCTCTTTATTTATCGTTCTTTTTCCTCTTTTTTCTCCTCTGGTGTATTGTGGTTACTTCTTTTGCATTTTCCTCCTAAAAAGTTGGTGTTTATATAGTTTTTGGACCGGAAACAAGCGTTTTGTTTAGCAGCAAGCCTTAAACATGACTTCTCACCAACAACAACTCCCGCCTAGCTTGACGTGACCGACCGAGTTAGCTCAAGCTAAGGAGCTAATGATATATGAGGTAGCTTCTAAACCCCCGGCACTGTACGGTGGAGTTTGGAACCTGTGGCGGTTTTGTTACCAGTTTACGGTCATTACCAGCTTACAGCCAAGGTAAGATACCGGAAAATTTTAAAATAACTCACATATCTGTTATTGACATTATACTTCACAAGGTTTTAAACGCTTTTTAATATATAGGCTAAATGTGGCAACGTTATTTTGCAACACTAAAGTTAGATTTAGTTGAGACCAATGTTGATAGTTAACTATGAATCAGTTATTAATTACGTTAACGTTTCAAACAAATCAATTAACCCTTTTACCTACCATTGGTTACGATTCGTCACCTGATTATGTTACTAGCGGTAGAGTCCTTACTTACATGATGGAAGCTGTATAACTTGTAAAACGTTAGCCATGGCTGTTATCACATTAATTAATTCCCCACACCACTATTTTGAGTACCGTTGCTGCTGTCGGCAGGGCTGTGAGAGATTATTGTCTGGAATAGGACACTTGAGGGAGAAAGGTACTTTTTATTTTAGTCACAAGATTTTAGTTATCAGTTCTAGTTTAGGATATGATGCCTCCACGTCTGCTACTCAAAGTTTAAACTGTACGTAATTCTAAAATTTTTATACATTTTGAGATACTGGAGTTTTATTTCCATGAGCTATAAACCGTTATCCTCAAGATGAAAACAACAAAAGGGCTTGAAATGCTTCACTTTGTGAAATAAATTACTTTAGAAAAGTAACACTCCACAATATTCTATTTTTTAAAGACTCATCTGTGTTCTTTACTTTATATTTTTCATCACCTGAAGATTTATTACACATTTTCCTGCCAGAGTCACACTGGATCAGATGTCCCACCTGGTACCCAGAGAGCTGCAGAGACCCGGGAAGCCTCCTCATTGTGCTGCTGACTGAAGTGGAAAGGCGTTCTCTCCTGTTTACTTTGTGTTTTAAATATTGTCCATATTTCAGTTAAAGGTCCATTTAAAAAAAAAGATATGGTTCACATTACAATAAATTCCATATATATTAGCACTCCCTGTCTTTACTACTTACTGAAAATGTCATGGGTTGGTCTCTCTCCCCTCTTTTCCTCTTGTTCTCAGTTTCCCTGCCCCTGTTGTTTCTGTCAGTCATGTGTGTCTTGTCCCATGTCTGTGTGTGATTGGGCGTGTCCGAGCCTGGCCTCTCTCCACCTGCAGCACTCTGCACCTGGGACTCATCAACGCTTGCAGTCTTAAGCTCTGGTTCAGTCTCCACTCGTCGCCAGTTTGTCCGTTTACCTACAGTGGTATATCGCTCCAGCCAATTTCCTAGTTTGCTTAAATACCTTTTTGTGACTTTGCCTAATCTCTTGTTTCCCGTCTGCCACAGTTCCACCCTGGTGTGGAGTCGCTGCCAGCCTGCCTGTATTCTGGATCACCAGTCCGTTGCTCGCTGCCTGCCAGTCTGCCTGCCCGTCCTGACACCGTGCGATCGGATCCCCCCCCCCCTCCCCCGAGACTGGAAACTCTCCGCCAGCCCCCCGAACTCCTTTGCGATCTCTCAGCTCTTTAAATAAAGTCCTGCCTGTGTGCCTGCCTACTTCCGCTCACGAGTCCTTTCTGTGATCCCTAACAGAAACGCTAACACTGCTCAAAAAAATAAAGAGAACACTAAATAACACATCCTAGATCTGAAAGAATGAACACCAATGAATTAAATACTCCTTTCTTTACATAAATTTTTTAAACCTGTCCTGCCCAGCAGCCTGGTATAGAGTATAATGACCTGGATACCATATTGTGCCAGACAGATTTTACTTTAACAAGAGAGTATTAAAATACTCCTTTGTCTGTTTTATTATTTATTTAATTATGTATTGATTTGTCACCGGGCCAGACAGGGGGGCAGACACGGGGATGGGGGGGCACAAACAGACAGCACAGAGAAAGGACAACACCTGTAAGAGAAGGGGGATGGAGGGTGGGGACGACAGGGAAAAGCTGTGGGAAACACCAATTGCAGAAAGCAACGAAACCTGCAATAGAACAGAGAGGGGGGCTTGGGGAGGAGAAAAACAACAACAACAAACAAACACAAACAAAAAAACAATAAAAATAATAATAATAATAGTAAAAGACAACCAGCCGAACAGCAGCAATAAACAGCTGACATATTAAGACAACTAAGAGAACAATGAAAACAAGAAACAGTCACACACACTAAATAAGCAACACAACACAGCCACGAGAGCTGGAATAATAATTAATTTAAATAAGCAACTGAAAGAAAGGCATCAGGAATAGTTCTACCAGGGACAACCTAAGTTTGTTTGTGTGTGTCTGTGTGCGTGTGGGTGAATGTGTCTGTATGTGTGTGTGTGTGTGTACATGTGTGTGCGCATAAGCAAGTTAAAGAATGTAGTTGTTGGTGAGAGTGGGACGCCACGACTGTAACAGGCAGGCAAGAACATCAGTCTAGTAAAAGTTGAAAAGTGAAAATACTCCCAAACGTGTTTCACATGAAGGCCCAGGGACACACCACCCGCCCAGAAATGAGCAAAGGCCACAAGCTCGAGTCCCCAGAACCCTAGGTCAAGGGCGGGCCCCCACGCCAGGGGAGCCCCGACTCCCCGCAGCCCACCCCAGATCAGGCAAGGCCGTCACCAACCCCACAGCACCCCCGACGCCCGGGGCTCCAGGGGTAGGACACGAGGCCAATGAGAATCCCCCCCACTCCTTCAACCCCTCTGCCTGCCTCTGTAAATGTATTGTTTTGTGTTGGATGCATGTCATGGATTGTGAAGTGTTGTATGGTGGAGTAAAGATAAGGTGTGTGGTAACTAAGGTGCAACTAAAATTGGAGGGTAGTTGTGACACAGGCACCCCACAACTGTCAGGTAGTGGAGCCTCCCATCATGCCCCTCCCACCCCCCTCCTGATGTACTAGCCTGTCTCCTGGTAGCGCCACCATGCTCAGGACACTGCGCTGACAGACACAGCAAAACTTCTTGCCACAGCTCGCATTGATGAGCCATCCTGGATGAGCTGCACTACCTGAGCCACTTGTGTGGGTTGTAGACTCCGTCTCATGCTACCACTAGAGTGAAAGCACCGCCAGCATTCAAAAGTGACCAAAACATCAGCCAGGAAGCATAGGAACTGAGAAGTGGTCTGTGGTCACCACCTGCAGAACCACTCCTTTATTGGGGGTGTCTTGCTAATTGCCTATAATTTCCACCTGTTGTCTATTCCATTTGCACAACAGCATGTGAAATTGATTGTCAATCATTGTTGCTTCCTAAGTGGACAGTTTGATTTCACAGGAGTGTGATTGACTTGGAGTTACATTGTGTTGTTTAAGTGTTCCTTTATTTTTTTGAGCAGTGTAGTATACCTCAGATAAAACATGAAACATTAAAGCTGATGAACTAAAGAACATCAGTCTAGTAAAAGTTGAAAAGTGAAAATACTCCCAAACGTGTTTCACATGAAATGTTGAAAAGTAATTGTTCAGTGAATTTCTGTGTGCAGGAGTATTTTTACTTTCTACCTTATACTCTAAGATAAATAAGGAGCCATACACCCAGTACCCATATACTGTATAACAGAGCCTGAAGTTTCTTAAGAGTGCCTTGTTTGCTTCTCTGATTTAAGTCTAGTTTAAACACAGAAGAATGTGAACACATTCAAAACATCCTGTTGTTAAGTGATGAAACAAAGAATGATCTGCACAGAGTAATTATTAATTATGAAAAATGAGGTCTCAGAGCTGATCGAATGCACATGTAGTAAACCACGCGAGACCTTCTCAGAGGTCGCAATAAATGACACCTCCTACAGGGCTTCAAAACTATTCAGTGCAGAGTAACTTCTCAGTCACTGTCACATTTGTCTCTTAAAGAAATGTCAAAATAAAACAACATAAAACATCAACCTTTCATTTTTTACTTTCTAACATGCAAAATTTATATAAAACCTAGACATACCATCTTAATATTTTAATTAACAGCTGTTAACTATATTTTTCAGTTTAGATCATACTATTTACAATTAACATAGGAATCTGATGAATGAATTATGTGATTTTATTATATGTATAATTAGTCTGATAAATTTTATAACAAAGTATTCCAAAACACAAGCAATAGTTTAACAAATTAAACTCTTGTGTTGCATTCATGAAAATGTCAATATTAAAAGGTTACAAATGTAAAAGTAGTTTTGTATGACTTGAAATAATGTGTTGTAAGAGTTATTATAAAGATAGAATCTGTTGATAAGAACCCAGTGTCATAATTTCACATCAGTATTGTTCAGGCGTTGTGTGTTAAAAGAAAAGGCTGAGCAAAGCAGGAGCTGAAGAGCTGGAGCTGGAACCGTTATCTCCTGTAGAGCTGGACACATCAAATCACATCTGGAGGGTTCTGCAATCAGCTCCTCTGGCACCTGTAAAGACAACAATTGGTTGACAGTTAAGCAGCTTCTTCCAAAGAGCCATAAAGCTACTGAACTCAGATCGCCTCAGCACGATAACCTCTGGCATGTGACAGTAATTAGGGGTGGCAATGTGAAATACACGATTTACTAATATGTGCAATATACGGTTTGCTGCTGGACAATAATATGGGGTGGTGATGGCACAATGGATTAGACACATGCATGTTCAATCCCCACTGTGACCCATCCACCATTGTGTCCCTGAGCAAGATACTTAACCCCTAGTTGCTCCAGAGGTGTGCGACCTCTGACATGTACAGCAATTGTAAGTCGTTTTGGATAAAAGCATCAGCTAAATGAATAAATGTAATAATCCATGCTGCAAGACACCTGATGACTACTCAAGTCAGATCTTATTGAACATTTATTATAAGGATCTTATTTTATATTTGTTATTGAACTGGATTAGAATTTGCCTAAAAAGATAGCTTTTTAGGCAAATTCTAATCCACCAAACAAACTCAGAGGCGGCTCTAACACACTAATTTCTTGCCTAAACTAAACCATTGCATTAGTGACAGCCCAGCTAAATGTCTGCAGGCATAACGCTCATTATATGCTGGTAAAAAACGCGGATGCAAATCTCTGCAGGTAACCTACAACATCTTTTTATGCAGAATAATGCATCCACCTCTTAAGCTCCATAATTATCACAAACATCGCTGATCAAACGCAGTTATCACCTCAGATTGTTTGCTGAATCACACACACAAGGAATGCTACATCTACTAAGTGTAATAACTTATTGATGACTACACGTTCTTCTATATGTACTTCAATAATCCCCACTGATGAACCCCACAAAGAATAGTATAACGTTATAACAGTAACATTACACTCGGAGGTGCATGGCTCTCCTCGGCGAGCAGGTGTGACAGTTTCAGGCAGAACACTGCAGCCGCTCCCCCCTCGGCTCTCTGCCTTTAAACCCTTCGTGTCCATCGGGTACAAGTCCAGCCACTTATGATAGTATCTTACTAGTATCTAACTGAACAGTGAGTCCGTTACAGTACGAAGCCCCATCACACTGATGTCTAACAGTAAGGTTAATCTAATACATTTTGGCTTCTCTCTTCTTGCTGACTTGTCTTTGACTCCTTAAAAGCTGTGGTTAGAACACACTAACTCCCGTTAACTTAGCATTGTTCATGGCAGCTTGGGGCTGCTCGTATCTGCTAATTAGCGTAACGAGCTAAGCTAAAAAGCTATAGGCTGACAGCCATACCTTTTAAATATTATTAACACATTAATAATTACAGGAATTTCACTCACCAACTGGAACACAGACTTCCTGGAGGTTCTCTCTCCATTAAACCGCACAGCCTGCCATTATTCTTCCGGTATCTACATGTAGAAATGTCCAAAAAACTCTGACAGGCTGAGCCTCAGAGCTCCGCGTAGCTGAGTGAGGCTAACAGACGGCGGACCGAGTGCTTGCAGTAACTGTGGCTAGAGGCGCCTGTCAATCAAAGCGGCCATGCCCCTAATGCAGAACTTTAAGGCTTAATATAATTTAAAACAGGTGAGTTATAAAAAAATTCACCCCCCCCACAGTTGTCACGAAGGGCAAAATTAGCAATATACACTAAAACTATCTTTTGTACCACGCTGTAAACATGTTTTATTCTGCTGTAAAGTTGCGCATTTTAACATGGGGGTCAATGGAAATTGACTCCCTTTTGGAGCCAGCCTCAAGTGTCCACTCGATGAATTGCAGGTTTTCGGTCTTCCGTATTGGCGTCAGCCCGGAAGTTTGCCGCTTGGAGAAAACTCCGAGCAAGTGTCCATGACACCCAAATCATTTTACCAGGTACAGCAAGCTGTCCTTCCATTTCATCATAAAAATGTATGTGACAGCACTTGAAAAGTCAACTGTTCCAACCTGATAGTCTCCATTATTACCTGAAGCTAGTCTTAGTCCATCACCGCTTCTTAGCATTTATCCATTTTCCTGCATGTTACAGAACCAACTATAACTCCAGAGTGGGCCATCCAGTTGACTGAATGGTTGAAAGACAATATCTGGCCGCCATCTCAGGTTGGCCAACAAATGCTGGAGACCGCCATTCACAGAGCGCAGTGGATCCTGGCAAATGGGACCACAACAATCCAATTGATAATTATGGAGTTTCCGCGTTTCGTCGACACGCCGGGCATGGTGAGCTTGCATTTCATTAAGTTTTACTCAATTGTTGTTGGTGTCTTACACCTTTGCATCTTTGTCTTCTCCTGTACTTAGATTTCACAGGATTTCTTAGTATTACACCCAGAGTCTTCCGTAAAATTAACTGAAAACTGGAACCCTGTTATGGGTTGTGTGGTGCGGGGACAGAGGACCCAAATGCAGCGCTCAGAGCGAAGGAGGTTTACCCGGGAAAAGGGTTTGAGGGACTGGAGGAGGGAGAGGGGGATGCCGGGGAAACACTGGCACGGGGAACTGAGGAGACTGGGACCGGAGAGCCGGGGAACACTGGGGGCGAGGAAGCGAGGAGGAACGGGAGGACGCCGTGGGGGAAGTTCGGGGAGGAGAGGACCACAGAATGAGCCCATCCGACTGAACGGAGGACGGGGGTGAGTGAACCTTGGAGGGAAACAGAAAAAGAGACAAGGATAGTGACAGCAGAGACGAAGTACAGGGAAATTGAAAAAGAAATCAAAATACACGTGAGCTTGAATGTAGAGGTGGCACCAGGTATGGAGCAACGACAATCAAGCAAGGATGGTGTGGAGAACCGGGGTTGAAATACAGGCAGGGATAAGGTTGATTACTGGCAGGTGTGGCAGGCTGACGAGGTGGCTGATGAGGTGCAGGTGCTTGGCTGGGCTCAGGAGCAGAGGGAGAGAGAGAGAGAAGGACACACAGGGGAGGAGACACAGGGAGGCAGGCAGAACAGAGAAAACCAGGAAAAAACAGAACACATACAAAAAGCCAGGACACTCACTGTCAGCTGGGCTGCCACCACA
>NW_024040507.1:30000-35171 GCF_014851395.1 Micropterus salmoides | reverse complement strand
CGGGAAATGGATGATTGCACCTTCAGCCTGAGAGAGGAACTGAATGTAGATGAAACCATAAAGGGAGGAAAAGAGAGGGTGATGAAAAAGGGAGCTTGGGAGACTGAAAAAAAGCGAAAGGGGGTTACACGAAGGAGGGGAAATCATTATGCTATCCTTGCAGCAGAAAGAAAATGAGCGACTGAAGGGGAAGCACAAAGAAAGAGATACCACACAATGCTGTGTTTCTGCATGCAGGGCTGAGGCGAGCTGCTGGTCCCCAGTGAGTCTCGCTAAAAATAAACCTGGGAGGAGAGGAGAGGAGAGGATTCCTCCCTCTATCTATCTGCACCTTTCTCCTTTGTCTCTCCTCATTCTCTCCCACTGCAGGTGTATGTGTTGAATTGTTACAGACAGCTGTTGTGGCGCAATGTTTGTTTTCAACAGCTCCGCATTGAGGTAAAACAGACTAATAACTAAATCTCTTCAGTCAACATCATGCATTTTCCGCTCTGCCAGGTTTGCTGCGCAAACTAATAAAAACTAGAAAAGCAATTCCTCCCAAAAAATGCACCTCTAGACATACAGTTTATCATAATCATCCATCACTGCAGTTAGACAGGAGAGGGCCCAGCCAGTGTGGGATCTCTCATTCAAATGAGGGATTCTCCTGATTGCCATTTTCTATTTGCAGCTGTCACCCTTTATTTGTTTACGCACACAGGCAGTGGCAGAAAATCTCCATCCTGCTGTCAGTAGTCCCGCAAAAACAAGACTTTCATCTTGGTGTTTTAATGTCTGCGATGTCTGGGATGTAACACATCTCCTGTGAGCAGACTACAGCATGTGATTGAAAAGAGACTTGGAATTACAGTAGGAAACGTGAACATAACATTTATGCAACATAATATGCAGAATATGACTATGTGTAGGAAGAAATGGATGGAAGGATGCGTGTATATGTTTTGAATAAATATCAGTGAAATAAAAACTATATGACAAGCATATTGTATCAGTATTACTTGTTGTTCAGTGTCCCTTTCTCTCTGTCTGTTTTCTTCCCAGCTGTTTCCATCATGCGCCACAGTGCTTCAGCTTTTGGATTTGCTGTAAGTTGACTGTAAAGCCTCCACGTCACTAACGCTACGATGGCTAACGCTGTATGCTGTGGTAAAGAGAATATTAAACATATGTTTTTTGTTTTCACTCTGCAGTTCGATGCCATGCTGGATGTGTTGTCCTCTGTAATTGTATTGTGGCGGTACAGCAACGCAGCAGCTGTCCACTCAGCGCACCGCGAATACATGTAAGTACAGTCACCTGGTTTATAATCAATACGGAAATTCTATAACTTTAAGAGCATTAAAACCACTAAAATGCTAAATAGTAATGATGATAATAGATATGATGGCTTGTACAAAGGCTGCTAAAACATCCCCGTGGTGTTCTGAACACCTACCGTGTAATGCAGGTCTTTCTCTGGAAGATTATTTGCATTTAACTGTCTCAGAATAGGGCCACGGTTAGCTCTGCTGGTAGACTGCGCGCCCCATGTACCAGGCTGGGCCCTTATCCTGTGCCCTCTCGCTCGCTCCCTCATTTCCTGTCTCTCTCCACCTGCCCTATCAGAAATAAAGGCAAAAACGCCCCCAAAAATCTTTTTATATAAACTGTCTCAGAATAAATGATAGCCGCACAAATTAGGCTGGTCAAATATGATGTATTTATACTGCTCATTTGTGGTTAGTTTTTAACTCTATGTTCAGGCAGAACTAGTGTTGATTTGACAGCTTTGTTTCTGTGTATTAACTGTGTAGTACATTTTTTTAATAATAGAAGACTACTTGCAGACACCCTGCAGTTGTTTTGGCTTGCTCAGATGGTTTGATTCCATCTATGAATCCCAAACAAACCCAGAGAAGTGATGAAATCCATTTCAAATGTATCCACAGTGCCTGTTACAGTTAGCTCAAAAGGGGAGCCTAGCGCAGAGGCAGGTGAAGTTAACAGATTTATTGAATAAATAAGATACGTTGAAGATGGGCTGAGGAGACCAGATGGCTGGTTGTGGTAGAGGGTTGAGAAGGAATGGCGAACGGCAAGGCGATGTGGCCGGTGGAGGTAGTGGGGAAGAGTTGGTTAGCAGGCAGGGAGGCAAACAAGCAGGGAGAAGGCACAATGGAAAGGCAGTTAGTGACAGGCTGGAAATCAAGATGAAAAACAATCACAAAGAGAGAGAACACGAGAAACTAGACTAAGCTAGACTACCGCTGAGCTGAGGCAATGATCTGGCCACGAGTAGTAGAGGAGCGGCAGGAGGGAAACACGGAGAAACACATGGGAACAGTAGTGAGGCACAGCCGTGATAGGGTCTGATGTATGTGTGGCCTTTGTCCTGTGAAGGAGTATGTCTAACAGCAGGTCTCTTCAGCCCTGTCAGCCTCGTCCCGATGGGACCGATCACAGACAGGTGCCTAACGTCTTATCTGTACCTGGCTGATAATGGTGTGTGTGTGTGTGTGTGTGTGTGTGGAGGTCAGGTGGGCTTTTCAGAGCCTGTTGAATAGTCAGGGTGCTGGCAGCAACCAGGCAACTGAAAGAGAGTGAAAGAAAAGAAAACAGAGTGTAACGCAGTATTTTAGTCCTGTGCTGTTCTGTTAAGATGAGTCCTAACATTACCAGAAACAATACACAGCAAATGAAATTCAACCAAAACATAAAGCATATGTTACTGAATGAATCAGGTAAATGAAAGTGTCAATATCTGTTACTGTCAGAGCATCTGGTAGATTCATATAGTGAATCTGTCAGTCCCAACACACCCAGAGGAGTGAATGCTAATTGCTGTAGAGACGACAGATGAGATAATATCCTCTGGAAATAAGCAAACAATACAATATGGTAGCATTTCCTTTAGAAAATAAAAACATTACTACATATTTTACGTTAGTTACTGGTCACAGCAGAGTAAAGAGTGTGATGAACTGTGAGAGGGTGAACTTTATTGCTTATGAATTCAAATTTAATTTGAGCGAGTGACTTTGAGAGACAACAAACGCTGGTTTCAGAACCAGTCAGAATCTGAAGGGCTCACTTTCTTATTCTCTTGTCAGCAGCAGGGTAATTAGATTAACAGCTGTTGATGCCTTCAATCAAATCAGCTTTTTGATAGATATATGGGAGTGTTAAATCTTCACATTAAAGCATTCACACAGAGTCACTTTTTATCAGCAGCCTTCATGATGTCACTCAGGCAGCAAATTGGAGAATTTGGATATATAAATATATAACAACATAGATATATTTATGTATAAATGTTCTGAGACACACGGAAAAGCAAGAATTGCCTGCAAGCAACTATAACACCCACACGCTCATGGTTGCACAAGTCTACAAGTACTTAAATAGACACATACCATATGTAGGTACACACAAACACGTACATGAACTAACACATCTACTGTAGCATGTTTTTTTGTACGTTTTTTAGACGGCTAGCGGCTTTCAGCAGACTGAGTGAGAAAACTACTGCCACACAACCAGAGAATCTTCTTAATTTTTTTTTATCTGTATGTGTTTGACGGCTGAGTAGCGATGCCCAGGTACAGCCCGGTTGCCAGGGTAACAAGCGAGATATCAAGTGAGATATCAAAACAAGATGAATTAGGGAGTTTTTAATCACAAATGAAACATGGAGCCTTTTCGAAACAAAAACACCTTTTTTCACATCACTTAGGCAAAGGTTAGAATGAGATACAGCTGCGATGTTATCCATCTGTGATATGAATGAATGTGATGTATTGAAAAAGAAGTGGTATTTTGCTTTAAAACTGTTGCTGGTCTTTTTGCTGTTGTGTTGTTGTTGTTTTACTTGTGGAGCCAACAGCAGCGCAGAGATATGATCATCTTTATATCCACTGTGCAAGAAACAACAGGGGGGTCATAAGTGGGGATTGAGAGCTCCCTTGGTGTGTGTGTGTGTGTGTGTGTGTGTGTGTGTGTGTGTGTGTGTGTGTGTGTGTGTGTGGACTTCCTAGAGTGATGTTGGGTGTTGCCTTGGTTACCTCATCCGGTCAAAACCCAGGACACCAAGTGTGGCTCGAGAGCAACCTTCAGAATTGAACACACACTGGTAGCCATGCGCGACCAGGGCATATGCTCCAATTGTTTTGCATCTCCCTCCGGACTTGGTTAATTGGGTAAAGGACATCTGCTGCTTCCAAATAAGTCTTCGCTCTGCACATCAGTGTAACACAGTTATCGGTCATTCAGGATCATTTTAGGTTCACAGGAAAATGCTGCTTTAGCTAACTCTTTTACATTTGTGGTTAAACAAACAAAATGTAACAAGATTAAGAGTCGACAGCCATGATAGCGGCTCTGTGAGGCTCTACTTACAGATACAGCGGCGCTTTGAACTAAATGCTAATGCAGGCAACATGCTAACATGCTGACAAAGACAATGCCAAAATGCATATGTTTATTGCGTATAATGTTTTTACATCTTAGTTTAGTGTGGTAATAATAATAGCTATACACACACACACATATATATATAGCGCTTTAAAAGGTACTGAAAGGCACTTTACGTGGTAAAAGACAAAACAAGATCAGCATAAAAACCACAATAACTACTTGAGATAACTATTTAAAAGACAGAAATAAAATGACAAAACAGGTTGAAAGCAGCTTTAAACAGATGGGTTTTTAGTGCAGTTTTGGTACTTGGGGCGAATGAGAGGGGAAAGGAGGTTGGCGTCTATGTGGATCTGAGGTTGTGGGTGGTTGTATGACTGTGTAGGTGGTCAAAGAGGTAGTAGGGGTCAAGGTTATTCAGAGTTCTGAAGGTGATGAGGAGGATTTTAAACTGGATTCTGTGTTGGATAGGGAGCATGCTAATATTTGCTAAGTAGGACTAAACACAAAGCATAGCTGTCACCTTATTACAGTTTATCCTGAGGGGGAACATGGATAAGTGTACCATATTTCATGGTATTCCAATAAATAGTAAACAGACAAACAAAATAAAAAAACGCAAACACCAACCTTATAAGGGAGCTAAAAGAAAAGTCTGGGTATCACCAAAGTCAGTAGGTTTCATCCCCTGGGGGAACATGAATGTGTGTACAACATTTAATGGCAGTCAGTCAAAGTCTGGACTAAGTGGTGGATCAACATTGCCGTCCCTAGAA
>NW_024040507.1:0-25000 GCF_014851395.1 Micropterus salmoides | reverse complement strand
AGAAATACAGACAGAAACATATACTAAAGAAGGAAAACTCCCAAGTAGGCTACTGCACACACGCTATTATGGTTAGATTTGGAGATTGGCATATATCAACATAGCTGGTTGCACTTTAATCATAATTTTCCTATTCTTAGATCAGCTGCAGAACACCAATATACCACAATGACAAACACATTTCAAGAGATTCAAATAGCCTTTGCAACTCACTCAGGCTACAAATTCAATTAGTTCTCAAATCTTTCATTGATTTATTGGACTAACTGTGTTTTCCATCTATTCCTCTGTGGCTGCAGTGAGGGAAGGATACGGCCTAACAGACAAAGCATAAACAAAGGGAAACTGTGGGAGTGAGGCAGACAGATTCTGTTTTTCTGAGTCGACCTGCTCCTCTTCTGTCACACATTCAGGTTCTCCCAGGCTGGTTTCTGGTGCATCATACTTGGAGTTATATATAGCTTGTGTATGCCTCACAGCCCGCCTCAGTATGCAGATGTTGGAAATAAGGTTTATTTTCACCACCTCCCTTCTTTTCCTCCTCGCTATGAAATGTTAATAAGGTAAGCAGCTGCTTAGTTATGCGGTGATGGGAATGAGAGGGAGAGGAGAATGGAGACAGAGAGGCCGGGGAGGGGAGGAGGGAACATGTGGAGGACAAAGGTTGGTTTTTGACACTTGACTGTTTCTGCTCTGCTAGTCCCAATTAATGTCAGTTAGCATCCAAAACAAATCTGTTTTTAATTAATTTGAAGGGCTGCTGTAACCTGGGAGTTGAGAAAATGCCCCAACCCATGGGCTTATGAAATCCACTCAAAATCCACTGGAAAACCTAAATCACTTGACAACTTGTGATGTGAAAAAATCAGTGCAGTAAGATTATTTAAGCCTGTTTTTAATGTAAATTTATGTATTCCTGGTATTTCTATATATAATGTTTAATCTTTACTTGACTAATAAACATGTCAAAAAAACAAAATGTAAAAATGACCAGTTTTTATGATCAGTTACGTACCGGAACTAAGCTTTACAGGTGCTGGTAATGCTAAGCTAAGCTAAACTGGAGCTGCTTGATGAAGACCTGAACATTCAGAAGAGATAATACCACTATAATTGACTTTTTCCCATTATAAATAAGCAAACACTTTCTGTTTTTCCTTTCTCTCTTTTCCCACTGTCTGTTCCAGTCTGGTTTCTCCACATTATAAATAATGCACTTCTTGGCCTTCCTGACTTATCGCCTTTAAAAAGCAGAACGACAGTTAGTACCATTTTCTTATTCTGCACATTGATGTCTGGTTGTCAAATGTAAATGTCAGCACCATGTTCACATTCTGGGCAGGGTCTGTTTGTCATTTGCTTTATGGTGTGTGTGCATTTCCCTTTCTAATGGGCCAAAATACGAGCCCACCCACTTTGAATGTTGATTAGAGGGTCACTAGGGGATTTCCCATGCCATCTTTAAAAGGTACACCATTAGATTTCACTATTTAATTTTGAGAAATGTAATATCTGGATACCATGGATCGTGATGAACTGTAAACCTTTAACTACTTATATTTTAATTCAGATTTTTGCTGTGGCATGTAATGTTAATTTGATGTTAGCGCAGAGAACACTTTCGGCAGCAGCTTCAAAGTATTAATTCCCCAAAACTTCTTGAAGGCTTTTGTTGTGAAGCAGCTGCAAGAAATGTTTTGTTTACAAAAAAGTAAATAAGAGAAAAGGAAACAAACAAATACACAAATTTATTCCAACATGTGACATGGACTTGTAAGTAAAATATAAAATGAAATAAAATATAACATAAACAAGATGTTATGCATAAATTAAAGCATGTCACAGGATAAAAATATAACTGTGTATAGAACTCTCTCTTGCACTAACTAACCCCCACTCCTGTGCACGGGCACTAACTCTTGCTGATTGGCTGAAACAATGTTGTGGGGAAGGTCCACACCACTTTCTTTATTTTCAATGTACAGAGCCACGGCTCTGTAGAAAAACTTTTCAGAGCACACACAAAACGGAGAGCTAGCAAACCAAGAGGAAATATTTGGTGAATTTAACAAAAAGTGTACTGGATTACAATCACTTACTATGCCTTTAAGTGAGTTCTTTTAATGTATGTAAATTTAACATGTTATTTTTTGCAATTTGTAAACTGGTTTGTTGCTACTTAGAAAGACCATGACGATATAAATTACTATGTTCTTGTTTGTTTTAAAACCTTACATAACATTTTCTTTTCACTAACATTTTAGGCTTCTGGAGAATTTTTTAACCATACATTTTGATCAAGTAAACCACATAATCTTGATTTCATAGTTTATATATTTGGAAAAGGGGCCTAGGATTGATCCCTGTGGAACGCCACGTTACCACTGCAGGATCTATTAAGCTACCATAATATCTACATACTGAATGGTAACTTAAGTATAATTTAAACCAACTCACTACTGGATTATCACACCCGATAACCTCTAATTTATTCCATACATTATTTAAAACCATGGGAAAATATGTATAGCTGTATGTCTGTATTTGTTGAAGTGGAAGATTTGTCCTTGTTGCTGAAGAATGTGTTCAATAGTTTGAGGATGATATGCTATTTCGATTTTATTTTCACAGTTGAGTCACAGCACTGACTCAGGTTTTATGTAGCATGCTCAGGTTTTCTCTCCATTTCCTCTTTCATGTCTGCGAGCTCGCCAACGTAGCTTTTCATGGCTCCAAGGCCATAGTGCAATATTAATGCTGCCGCAGAGGCGCCGAGTGCTCTGCAGCTCCCTTTCTCTGCTCTCATCCATCCCCCCCTCTCCTACATCCGTCCTCAGTGCATTTACATTTTATGTATATATACCTGAAGCTCACAATAGGTGTAGTTATATTAAAAAACATCTTTACAACCAAAAGGACAAGATAGAGATAATTGCTTGGAAAAGCATTTACAGTATATAAGAGCTATGGGGAGCAAAGGAAAACATTAAAATGTGGTATAATTGGAATAGATGGTTGAGGGGGTAGGTGTTATGATATATAAATGGGTCGTATGGGGACATAAGACTGGACCACGGCCATTTCTGAATGAGCTGTACAGCGGGGACCAATTGTATTAAACCGTGGTTGCACTGCGGATGCGCTGTGGTCTTTTCAACAATAATAGATAATCTTTACTGATATAGAGGGTGTAGGTTTGGTTTGAGAGGGGACACAATAAAGCATTGGTTATGCTTTGTAACACGGGACTCTTTTTCGTAAAGGCGTGACCTTGTAAGAGCTGGGGTTCTGACATAATAGTTAAAAAGACACACAAACATATTATTAGTCCTATTTGTACCGATACACAATGATAAATAATGTTGTATTTGCATCTTTACTTAAGTTTGCTAGTTCCTTATGTTTGACTGATGTTCAATTGTAATATCCTTTTAGGAAAAATATGAACTGTAAATCAAAATAAAGATTAATGTTTCTTTTTCGTGCAAGAAATATTCAGAGGAGCCTGCTGTATTTTCTTTAGTCTTATGTAATATCTGCAGCGTTCCTCGGAGGATGCAAGCGGCCTCAACATGCGCTAACAATTGGTTGATTAGGGAAACCTGTATGTAATAGAGACAAAGCCCAGGGCAAAAAGGTGCACAAAGCTTCACACCTCCTTGTAAAGCTCATTGCTGTGATCACACATAGTATTAATTGAAAGTGACCTAGATGTATCCATAAACATTTTTATCTTCTCTCATCTGGACTTTGGCAATTTGGCACTTTTGGTAAGTCACAGGACATTGTTTAGAGAGATTTTAGTGAGTAAATCAAATTGAAACTGTAAAAGTTTTAGTAGAGTTATAGTATTGCTTTCCTCTTTATGACTTTTTTATTATAATAACTGACAACATACAAACTGTTGGCCCTCAAAGTCTTGTGGATCAACCAGTGGTGCACTTTGAGGGAGGACCTAGGATTAAACCCTGAGGGACACCAGTAACGTGACAGGGTGGTGAAGACAGAGCGGATCATAAAATAGAAGCAAACCATGACTCTAACTCCCTCTGTTTTTCTGTCTGTCTTCTCACAGGATGCATTCCTGTTCAGTGTATCCATCGTCAGTGGCTTGGTGTGCATCTTCCTGGCTGTGATCAAGTTTATGCTTGGCAAAGTGCTCACAAGCAAAGTCCTCATCACTGATGGTAGGGGTACACACATGCTCAAACACAGCAGACTTGCAGGACATTGTACTGCCCTTCCTTTTTAGGACCATAATCTTTAAAGTTGCATAGTTTTTTTTAAATTTGGAAAGATGAGCTTGTTTATTACACTAATTCATTAGTAATACGTATGTTTCTTTAATTAACTGTCCTGCATTGTCCATTTACTGTCAGTCTTTCCATACACATATATGTGTGAAGGGTTTTCTAGTCATTTCCTAGTAATAGTGTCACAGTGTGACTTCCAGTGTGATACATTGGTGTCGCACTCATGCTTACATTCCTTCCATGGAGTAACAGATACTGGTCGTTATGCAACGGTTCGTCACCTACACAAGGCCGTGGGCAGTTGCATTTTGATTTAACGAGATGACCTTTCTGTATTAGAGGCATTTGAAGAATCTGTATTAGAGGCATTTGAAGAATCTGTCATGCCACTGTTCATTTTACGCTGTACACTGCACATGCTACTTTCTATACATTGTTGACCATATTATCTGCCCAGAGAATTCACCAGTGGTTTAGTTACTGCTGTTTACATTCCTCCAAGAAATGCACTGCACTGTATGAGGTTATCAGTCCCACAACAAAACAACCTGATGGTATTTTATTGTAGCAGGTGATTTAATCAAAAAGACCGAAATTCCACCAGCATGTCCACATCCCCACGAGAACAAATACACTGGACCATGTTTACAGAAACATTCCAGGCAGCTACAACAGGGGCGGCTTAATTTGTTCATTAGGGCGACCAGGCGACGCATCACCAAGCCGGGGATTTTTCTCACACTTTCTACCACACTGTTAGTTAGCTGTGACTGTTTTTGACAGTTTGTCTCTGAATATCGCTGTCCAAACAGCATCAAGTCGTGTTCCGTGGAGTCCCGCCTCTTTTGAGGCAATTTCAGGCTGGTAGTAAATCGCCCAGATCTCTCTCATAGACTTTCATGTTAAGGCAGTTTTTTTCGAGCTGCGGCCGCTGCAATGCAATCTCTATGGGTTACGGGAGGGCTAGCACTAACGTGTTTACGCCACGCACCAAGCAGCACAGCTACGCTTCTGCCACCTGAAAATAGCTCTGCACTCCTCCAGCTTGTTGCTCTCACTACGACCAGCTGCTGTACAAAATGTACATTCATGCTGAAAATTCAACCGTGGTGTCGGGAGATGCAGCGACTTTACCAGCGGTGAGTAAGACACAGTTTAAATAATACATGTAATTTGTTAAGCTATGAGGAGAGGAAAAGTCCGCTAGCCAGAAGGCTAATTTATGCTCTGTAAAATGCCATAGGCTAAGCTAATAACTGTGACTGTAAAAAAAAATCTTGATAGTTATTATTAAGCCGAATTTTATGCTTATGTTAAATGTGATTGTTATTAAGCCATGTTTTATATGTGTTGGTGGAGTCAATTTAAAGTTAGCTGCACTTAACCAGTAACAATAATCTGATGTGTTGTTTTTTTGTTTTATTGCCAGAAACCGAAGAAGAAAGAGGAGGTAGCCTGATGTGGCCACCACCACTGGCATCTTGTCAGAGGAGGGTAAAAAGAAGTAGGAAAGCAACACAGAAAATAAACCAAAAACAATAGAATATACCTTTTATATTTCCCCTTACATGCCTTGTTGTTTATGTGTAAATACTGCGCTTTATTCTGAATTTGTTGTTCCTAAATAAAAGGTTTGTCACAGATAAATCAGATGAGTGTGAGTGTCATCCTTTTTTTCATTAATGCTAAAGTAGTTGCCTTTACATCCAAAGGTGTGAAGATCTGTTGATCTTAACTGTGGACTGTTCATTCATTGTAGGCATTGACAATGAACTTCAGTATGTAGCACAAATACTGTACAGTATGTAGCCTAAGGAACAATCCTTGTCTTATAGCAGAATTAGACCATTGAACTGGTCACCTTAGCCATCATCGCAACAATTGCCCCCCCTGAGAAATTTGTCAGGAGCCGCCACTGAGCTACAAAGCCCTCCCATGTCCCAATTTTGGTTTATCAGACCATATTTCCCTCCTTCTCCTGCCCACTAACACGCAAGCTGATTAAAATGGTCAAACCAACAGTAAAAACTGTTAACTGTTGACAGTGACGAGCGCAGCGTTTTTCCCAAAGTTGAACATTTTTCAACTCTCGGCGACCGGAAAAAAACGCTCAGCGCCCAGCGTGGAAAAGACTCTCAGTGCCTCGTCACGCTCCTGCCGTTTTTACCAGCTTGCACAAACGCGGCGCTCCCATTGCAATGAATTGAAAAAAGACGCTGCCGTGAACACGGGGCCTAAAGGACAGTACCCACCCAGCCACAACTGGTTCAACCTGCTGCTGTCTGGCAAGAGATATAGAAGTATCTGCTGTTATACTACAAGACTTCAGAGCAGCTTCTCAACCCATCTACTGTATAATTTTTGTATAATGTTTGCGTTTTGTGAGTAGCATAAAGGGAACTACAACTTCATCTCGTTTTACAACCCTGTGCTGTAATATGATAAAGAAAGAGGCCAAAGCAGTCAATATTTCACGTCCACTGTACTCTCAGCAGGTGTCTGTGGGAAGCCTAAACACATAAGGGAATGAAATCCAACACTGACCCTACAAAACCCTTATCAGATGACTTTATATAAGATGTTTTCCAACAGAAAAATGTTCTCTCCTCCCAGGATTCAACTCACTAGTGGGGGGAATTATGGGGTTCTCCATCCTCATCAGTGCTGAAGTGTTCAAGCATGAACCCAAGGTGTGGTACCTGGATGGGACAATAGGCATCCTGATAGGTCTTATCATCCTCGCCTATGGAGTCAAGTAAGTGGTTACTAGAAGTTATTAGAAGAACAGTTTATAAATGATTGTGTGACAATATGTACAGTTTGCTGGTAGTAAATCTGAATATATGAAGATTTAATGTTCAGTCCTGCAAGGGTTTTTGTAATATATGTAGCTCTGGAGACTTTACATTGTACAGCTATTCAGCCTAATTTGTAATTAATGATGTCATCACTTCAATTCAAAAGAAACTACACTGCCAAGCTACATTTGTTGACAAGGCGTTCATCACAAGTTATTATTAAAGCTTGGTTAAATAAGAATTTTTATAAACAATATAGGGAGGAACATCCATCCAGCAAATATAAACTTGTATGCAGATGATACAGTTATCTATACAGTTGGCTTGTCTTGTTTACTGATCTCAAACTGCCTTCCACAAACAGCTGTTTTATAATTAAAATTAAGCCTACACAAAAAAACTTTCTTCAGAAACCATGCCGATTCTGTACAAACATTGAATTGAATTATTACTTTATACAAAAAAACATGGAGTCATGGAGGATGGGGAACCATCTTTCTCATGAGCCCTCAGAAGAGTTTTTGATTTTAATCTGAAGCATTCATCGCTGCTGATGCAGTGACATTTTTGGCCTAGAGTTACAGCCACAACCTGAAATTAATTCAAGACTGTCTGCAGCGTCTCAATAAGTCAGAATGGGATGCATGTCTTTTTTCTATTTAAGGGGATCAAAGTGTTTGAATCGACTCTCAGTTTTTCCTATGCTTTCTAAAAAGCCCCCTCTTCTCCCACCGCAGGCTGCTGCTGGACATGGTCCCACGGGTCCGACAAACCAGGAACTACGAGCGTTTTGAGTGACGGACCACAGAGTAAAAGAAAGAGGGCGAAGAGGAAGGTTTGGGAGCGGGTTGGCTGACTGATTGACAGGAGAAGGATGGGGATTACTGTCCCTACAGTCTCTCCACAGACAATCACATTCAGTGCCAGTGGAGACGTCTGTGTCTATATAGTCCTTCCATTCAAAGATTTGAACTGAGCATCCAGGCTGATATTGAGTGAGGGCGAATCAAATTCTTGGCCCCTTTTAAGTGTTTTACAATTTGGTGTACATATAATACCTTTATCTGTCTTTTAACAGTGTATGGGGCAGTCTGTTCTTTCATGCCTCCACATTTAAACAAGATTGAGGAAGTTAACTGTGAAAGGGAGTTAAACCTGCTTAAAAATAAAGGTTGACTCAGTGACAGAAGAGACAGCAATGACCAAATAGTACAGAGACATGCTTGTACTGCAGCGTACAGGAGACTTATGGAACCTGAGAGACAGATTTTTGCACAGCAAGTTGATGTACAATACCTCAGTTACACCTCATTGCCCTGTCAAAACACAGCAGTTTATTTTTCCCATGGTTCCTAGAGGCCTTTACTCAGCTGTGCTATAAAAGGTTGCAGTGTGGCAGATCAAACTGATTGATGTAGCTGATGTAGCAGTGGAGTATTAATGGTGTTTTACCTTCATATGACTTGAGAGGATATATCAATACAAGGCCCATTTGCCATAGGGAGCAGGTATATAAGCAAACACACAAACACACACACACAGCCATGTGTTACTATCTTTGTGGGTACCCTTACCCAAACCTTAACCATCACAACTACATGCCAAACCTTAACCCTTGCCCTAACTTTAATCTAATTCTAACCTGAACCCTCAAATCAAGTCATAACTGTCAAACAGACCTTTAAACTTGTGGGGTGCAGCATTTTGGTTCCCACAAAGCTGTCAGACTCCACAAGTATAGTGGAATCCTGGTTTTTGGACCCCACAAATAAATTAAAACAAGCCTGCACACATTTTTGTTCTTCTATGCCCATGGGGACATCTCATTGAAATAATGCATTCCCTACCCTCTTACCCTAACCTTAACCATCATAACTACATGCCTAACCCTAGCATTGACCTAATTTCAACCTGATCCCTAAAACCAAGTCTTAACCCTCACAAAGTGACACTAGTGACGAAACCCCATCACTGCATTCAAGTTATAGTCCCCATCGGGATAAAAACACACACACACACACACACACACACACACGTGATTTGCTTATTTATCTAGACTGTTGTGGCTGGAGCCGGGAAGCCTAGAGTGGACACTGTTTCAGCAACCTCATGCCAACGCCAGCTTACAGTTCTGGAGGATAAAAATCAGCAGTTTTGGCATTGAGTGACATAAGAGAGTCCAGACTTGTCTCAGCCTCCAATTCACTGACAATGTGACAGAAGGAAAATGGCAGAAACCAGCTCAGTTTACTTCAGGTTGCCACTTTTGTTTTTATTGTTGTTGAAGCTAAAATGACAAACCCAAGAATATAAATTGTACATTCACAACTTGCGCCATCTGCTGACCAGAAGAGGTACCTGCCACACAATTGTGAATATACACTCACCTAAAGGATTATTAGGAACACCATACTAATACTGTGTTTGACCCCCTTTCGCCTTCAGAACTGCCTTAATTCTACGTGGCATTGATTCAACAAGGTGCTGAAAGCATGTTGGAATGTTGGCCCATATTGATAGGATAGCATCTTGCAGTTGATGGAGATTTGTGGGATGCACATCCAGGGCATGAAGCTCCCGTTCCACCACATCCCAAAGATGCTCTATTGGGTTGAGATCTGGTGACTGTGGTGGCCATTTTAGTACAATGAACTCATTGTCATGTTCAAGAAACCAATTTGAAATGATTCGAGCTTTGTGACATGGTGCATTATCCTGCTGGAAGTAGCCATCAGAGGATGGGTACATGGTGGCCATAAAGGGATGGACATGGTCAGAAACAATGCTCAGGTAGGCCGTGGCATTTAAACGATGCCCAATTGGCACTAAGGGGCCTAAAGTGTGCCAAGAAAACATCCCCCACACCATTACACCACCACCACCAGCCTGCACAGTGGCAACAAGGCATGATGGATCCATGTTCTCATTCTGTTTACGCCAAATTCTGACCATCTGAATGTCTCAACAGAAATCGAGACTCATCAGACCAGGCAACATTTTTCCAGTCTTCAACTGTCCAATTTTGGTGAGCTCTTGCAAATTGTAGCCTCTTTTTCCTATTTGTAGTGGAGATGAGTGGTACCCGGTGGGGTCTTCTGCTGTTGTAGCCCATCCGCCTCAAGGTTGTGCGTGTTGTGGCTTCACAAATGCTTTGCTGCATACCTCGGTTGTAACGAGTGGTTATTTCAGTCAAAGTTGCTCTTCTATCAGCTTGAATCAGTCGGCCCATTCTCCTCTGACCTCTAGCATCAAGGCATTTTGCCCACAGGACTGCCGCATACTGGATGTTTTTCCCTTTTCACACCATTCTTTGTAAACCCTAGAAATGGTTGTGCGTGAAAATCCCAGTAACTGAGCAGATTGTGAAATACTCAGACCGGCCCGTCTGGCACCAACAACCATGCCACGCTCAAAATTGCTTAAATCACCTTTCTTTCCCATTCTGACATTCAGTTTCAAGAGATTGTCTTGACCAGGACCACACCCCTAAATGCATTGAAGCAACAGCCATGTGATTGGTTGATTGGATAATTGCATTAATGAGAAATTGAAAAGGTGTTCCTAATAATCCTTTAGGTGAGTGTATTTGCATCTAATACAGCTGGAAGTCTTTGAACACAGCGCTTTGAAATAGGTCTTCTACAAAGCTCTGCACCGACTCTAAGGACATTTACAGGTCAAACAAAGTTTTTTTTAACATGTAAGATAAAATAGAAAGTTCAGTTCCTGCACACTGTCAGCAATGAGTTCATTAGAGATGCAACATTTCCACCATGGATCTTTGTCAGGCATTAAATTCACATATGAAGCATTATACTTTATGCTTTGTAAAGTTTATACTAGAGCCTAAGGCTGCAACAACCAATACACTAAGGAAGTAAATCTCAAACACATCAAAAATGTATAAAAACTCCAAATGAAATACCTTTAGGTAAGGTAAACTTAATAGGTAAGTTTAGAAACGGATGGATGTGTTTGGTTCTGGCTAATCTTACTATTTTCTGACAGCAGAGGTTCGTCAGCTCACCTGAGCTTTCCAGACTAACGTGCTCTCTTCAGCTGATGTCCACCTTCTTCTTACTTTCACTGCCTTCACTTCCATAGGACGTTGTTTAATTTAGTTGGCCTAATTCAATAAATGACATCTGTTGAGTTAAGCTCTTGCATGGACTCCCTCCTTGATAGGTGAGCCAGTTTGTGACAAACAGGAGCTTGTCGTCACATTTTGAAGTTTAACTGGGCTTGGTTGGTGTTGCTACCTCCTGTAACAGAAGGGAGCTTGTTTGTTGGTTTGTCCAATTAGGTTTCTGGTCATTGTTTGTGTATGTTGAAGGAATGCTAATTAAAATACTTTTGGGTAGTTAGCTTAGAGGTTGGTGAAAAGTTTAGCATCATGGATGGTTTTAGACCTTTTAGAGACACAGTTTGTTTGTGAATTAGGGTAAGCGCTGGTCACGTGATTTCAATTGCTAAGAGCTATAAATTCCCTCTAGGCTGGAGTGGTTGATCTCAACAGGACACCAACTAGTTGGTTGTTTTTTGTTTGAATGTGATAGAGTCTTGGTTTAAAAAAAAAAAAATGTCTCGGAATAATCCCTCCCTGGTTTCCTGCCTTTTGGTTCCAGCGCAGTCAGTTCTCCCCACAAGCATCTATATAAAGAAGAGGATGGAGACTAGTTTGCTAGATCATAGATTCGGTTAGATTAGGGTTTTGGTAGCTTGGCCTCTGTGTAAGTGTGGTGTAATGAAAATAATTTGGTGCCTGTCTATAATGAACTCTGACAGTGTGCGAGATGGTTTCTTTGGCATAAATTCATGATACGACGCGTTTGTCTACCAGCTGTGACTGAGAAAACTCTTCAGTCACTTTCAGTGCATACTATGAAATATTTCAGTATCATACTGTGAAGGATTCCACTTTCCAGCTCTTTCAGTACTGATGGTTCGGTGGGGAGGCTACTGATAAGGAGACGTTGGCCAACTGCAGAGCTAATCAGAGTGATTGGGGGGGAAAAAAGATGGGAAATACTGTGTGCATGAATCCACCACTGTCCAGAGTTAGCCCAAACTGATCTGAAGTTTACACTGAAACTGGATGTCTGTTGAACTGATGTAGGGTCATCATGTCCGCTAACTTACAGTTTTATGAGCCACTGCATTGTTAAGCATCACTTTGACTGTGATTGTACATGAAGCCTGATCGTTGTAACCAGTGATGAACACGTTATTGGTTCCAAATCTGTGAAACTGGCCAGTGATGGTTTTAGTCAATATTTATCTTCTTGATATTGTGTCCAGAGTCAACATGTGTCCTCTGTTATCTGGAGCTGCTGTTTGTTTTGGGATTTAAAAGGGCAACTCCTAATCTTTCTGCTGAATTAAGTATGTTGATTGAGGTTACTCAGATTTATTTATGACTAAAGGCAAAAGCCTTTTTTTTTTTTTTTTAAATAAACAAGATGTTATTTAGGTCTGGTGTTAGTAGACTCTCCACTAGCTTCACTTCACTTTCCACCAGTATGTCTGCCAGTTGGAGGTGTAACTCATGAGCAAAGAGGCAGTTTTAATACATGAAACGACCAAAATGACCTAGATGGAAAGACACTTTTCAGATGCATTTCATATTCCCTAGGTAACTATATCAAAGCAGCACCTCTGCAGCTCTTTATACCTGTGTGTGCAGGCTTATCTTCCTTTTTAATGGTGTTTGCTTTTACCTTGAAATTTCAATGTGAATACTGTAAAAGCTCAATTCTGAGTTTGCTGTATCACAGTGGATACAAAACTGTTCACAGGCATTGGAAAGGAAGCTCTTATTTACTAAAATATGTACCTTGAAATCATTAATCATTTTCTTTCCATTCCATCCATGCTCATTTTTAACTCCAAAGCCTTAATCTTTCTGCTCAGTGTTTAGCGACTGTAAAACATGAATGTAATTATCAGGTGGAGTTTCAGCTGTCAGAAAGTTGATTATCATAGACCGCAGGTGCGGGAAGGAGGACGCATTTTTCATGAGTATTCATATGTTTTTCCTCAAGTCTGTGTTTCCTGCTGTGACTGTAACTGAATGTACACACTGTGCTGTGACACTGGTTTATCCGGCGCACATACTTGTGACTATGTTGGTTTGTGTTTAGTCAGATTTAAGGACTCTAATTTGAGTACACTATGCCGGTGTAAATACTGAAATCTGTGTTGCTGTGATGTAAAACAAATATTAAACCTGAGTCAGAGCCTTTTGTCACAGAAAAAAGGTTTATTTAAAAATAAAGTTATATCCCTCTTACTCGTCAAGGACTGTGTGAAAACAAAAAAATGTTGTCATTGCGTTATTCACCTCCTGCTGCTTGGACCACAATCATCCCTGGTGTTTCAGACACTGATGCTAACGGACAGCTTCAAACAAGGCGGAGACTGAATTATTGATAAAATGTTTGTATGACCAAGTAGCAGTGGTTTTGTTTTTGGATACAATGTAGACATTCGACAGTGAAGAAAACATTGGTGTTTCAGTTTTCAGGAACAGACAGAGCTGATTTCTGCTGAAACCAAACAGCTGATAATCTGATGGACAGCATGCTTTGAATAAGTCTGACTAACATAAAGTAAGTGCTGCAACAAAATCAGTCTGACCGACTACTCGTCAGCTGCTCACAGAGAGGGGACAGAGCTCTTATTTCTGTTAAGATGTGTCACTGGAGGTTAAAATGTTTTTATTGAGGGGGAAAAAAACATCTACGCCACATTTCACTGTTGGTTTGTTTTCTAGTATGAACTCAACTGGACTCTCACATGTACAACGGTGAGGATAAGTCTGGTGATAGTCTATATATTATTAACAAATAAGATTCCTTCAAAACAACAAACACGGGCACGCCGTCCTGCTGCCAGAAATATTCTCTAAAGCAAATGGGTATTAATCCGCAGCTGAAAATAGTGCCCAGCAAATGCAAAATTTCCTCCTGTGCCCAGTGCTTTAGTTTTAGCAAATTTCTATATATTTGTCAGCCATTTTTAAAAGTTTACATCTTCTGTAGGAACCAATAGGCTTTGGGCTGAGAGCAACCGAGGGTAGGGGACTCAGGAAGAATTGAGAGACAGACTAGCATGGTGTTTGGATTTGCAGATCAGTTGACAATAACAAAACTACAGATCATCAGCAGCCCTATCCTTTAAATTAAAGGATAACACCACTGTTGTTCCTTTCTCACTGTATCGCTGCTTTAGACGTAGAGTCTGAAATGCAAGACAACAGAATGCTGTGAGTAATCAGTTTAAGGCAATAAAACCAGAAAGCCACTTTAAGTATAGTACATGTGCTGCATTAATCTGATTACTCCAAAACACCAGTTTATACAGAGTTTCTAATACTGCAGAAAAACTGGTTATTGCTCATTTATTCACTGGGGAAAAGGGACACACATTTTGTGTTCACATGGATGCTTCTGAAATCAAATTACTGCTGGAAGTGGGTAATCCAATTACTAGAAAGCACGTAAATCCACTGAAAAGATCCTAATGTTTTCAAGAATGGACCGCAACATGTGTTGAACTGACATTTCACACTGTTATTCTCCTTTCTTCCTAAATCCTAAAATCACTGAAGGTTAACAGTGAATGGCCAAACAGTATTTTCCAAACCTGAACAACTCAACCGGGGTGTAACAAATCACAAGGTTTGGACTGATTACATAAAACTAAACTGCATTAAATTAAAATGATATGAAAATTCAATAATTTCAAATATACTGAACAATGAAACTGATTTAGGAAAGGCTCTTGAATGAATCAGAAAAAACTGATTCCTTTATCTGATCTGTGGAGTTAAATGAGGGACTGAAGGTTATATCATGAGTGTGTGAATTGTCTTTTCCAGGCTCCAGACGTGAACCCTGACCTCTGACATGCCACAACAGACTGTCAAACACAAGCAGGAAAAAAAAAAAAACTCAACCATGAAAAGGCACATCATGTTCTTAGAAACACTAACTTGGCGGCAGATCACGGACCTGTTTAAAAAAGTTTTTCAAAAAAACATTAAAAACAGTCTGAGCTGACAAGGTGAGAGAGGACAGGTAGTGTACCGCAGCTGACCCGTGCCGTTCAGTCTGAATATACACGTGCAAACAGAGACAAACTGAGATTGTAAATCAAAGCACAAAAGTGTATGAGGCTCCTGCTGGCTTTCGCAATGAAACAAGACACGTTTGTCCACTACTGTCCATCTTCAAGAGACAGTGATGACAGGAAGAACAAAAGAAAAGACACACGCGCACACACACAAAAAAAGGCCCAAATATAACTCCGTATTATGGACAGGAGTGTTACTCCTCACATCACTGCTATAAGCTGAACAGAAGTAGACAAATCCTCCCCACCTTCATATACTTGAACATAAGCTTGCTTATTTTTTATTCTTTTTGTTTAAATTACTCTCCATAAATAAAAATCTATAAAAAAGGAAAAAAGCAGGAAAACACCCCTCTTATAAATAAAAAAAACCAAAGATTTCCAGCAAAACACAGAGATAAAGATCTGTATACAAAATAAATACAAAAGAAAAACTTTAAATCCAATATGAACAATATACAGTGTCACTGATACCTTGTTAAACCTCTGCAAATAGATTAACGTAGTGCATTTTTTCCCCCATTCACCACAAGAACTACGAATTTTATTTTCATTTTAATTTTTTTTTCTTTGCAAATCTGCAGGCAAATTAAGATTCTAACGATTATTCAAAGGAAACTAGGAGATGCGAAGTTGTGCGTTGCAGGAACGCTTTGTTGGCACATTTTTTGTTGCGTACAGTTTGCTCGAAAGGATTTACAGCAGTTGTCTGGTACATGGGGAGAGGAGTGTGGAGCTGTGTATTCTCTAACAGTTGACTTTGTGCACATAAAGACAAAACAGACAAAACATCTCTGGAAGGTTTTCATGTTTCTCTGCAGGCGCTGGGAAAACGTGTTGCTGTTAATGCTCCCTAGCCTGCGATGCCTCGAGGTGTTACCGCTGCTACTGACGACAGCCTATCATCTATGACACAACGTCACGGCATCCTACGACTCCGACGCAAGAGCTTAAGCTACAGAGAATGACCCTCAACCTACTCCCCGATCCTCACCGCTCAGTGTGTGTGCGTAGTACCTTATTTTGAACAAACAAATATTTACGCATACACTACTGGCCTTTCATAGAAACACACACGCTCGACCCTCTTTGTAACTTTTTGTCACCATCAAATCATTTAAAACAAGTGTGCAACTTAAACGTATGAAAATCAAGGGGCAGACCGTGCCCACGAGTGACTGCGACTGGACTATTCTGTCTTTTGAAGGGGGAATGCAGACCACCTTAATTTCTGGAATATGTGTCAGGAAATGATAAAACGTCCAGAATAAAAATCTAGATATCTACGTTACATGTCCGCTCTCATCGCGTTCAACCAGATGAGAGGAGTTGGTTACAGTGTAAAACTGGGTTCTTCTTAAGCCACCATCTGTTAAGCCTGGGACAGTCCCCCTGTGTGTGTGTATATGTATGTGTGTGTCTGTGTATGGGGGGGGGGGAGCGGGCCTTCAGGCATGCCAGTCCAGTGCAAACCTACCTAAAGAATAAACAGTTTCAGATTGACCAGGGGGAGGTGGATGGAGGGGGAGGGGGTTGGCTGTCAGGAAGGGGGCATTTCAGTCTCCTTGGTCCCTTGCTGCTCTGGTGAACCTGAAGACAAACAGGCAGGCAGTCACTGATATGTGGAGTCTACCAAGGTGGCAGAAGAGAGCTCGTTTGCTCCAATTTTAAAGTCTGAGACGTCTCCCTTTGTTGATTCAAGTAATTTTTACACTGCTTCCAGGACTCGCAGCGCCACCGCTGGTGAACCGGATGGTTGACGGGTGCTTGGGTTGGCTGCAGGAGTGCTTCACTTCCAGCAGCTGGGGGAAACAATAAATATGATGAAGACGCTCGGTCCTATGAATGTTTTTTCTGTCCAGACAGCTTCCCACAAAAAAGTCAGGCGTGTGTGTTTGACTGATAGCTGCATGTCTCGCAAACACACTCACACACTTGTTAAGCTGTTTCGATTTCATTTAACCTCATCCAGCCATGCCCCAAACCCCCTAAAAATCCGCCCAATCCTCTGTCAGCCCCCCCACCCCATCAGCCTGTGTGCTGGTGCTATAGGCAGTCTTTGCAGAGCGCCACCTGGCCCTTCATGTAGTCGCGGCAGGGGCAGATGCGCTGCAGCGATGGGTGGGAGCCCGCGCAGCTGAACAGTAGCAGGTCAGACTGGAAGATGCAGTGGTGGCGAACCTCACTATAGGCCGGGACCACCGTGTCGGCGCTCGACTCCACCGTCTGACAGTCCACGCCAAACCTGAGACAAAGGCAGAGAGAGTGTCCTTCACTTTTTATGCTTACTGACTAACATTTGTGTCTGTAAATGTTTAAATTTGAATAGGAAGCAGAGAAATGATCAGACAAGCTGAGCAGGACAGACAGAGGGGACACACTCAACTCAAGTAATGTTCTCCACCATCAGTGATGAGCCTTGACCCACTTCTTCCAGTAAACAAACTGGGCCCTCCAGTGGTAATAACATGAAACTGCAGTTTCAATCACTTCATCTTTATTCACCACTTGATGACAAACTACAAATTAATTCAGGCCTGTGGCATGCTGCCACCTAGTGGCCGGCCACTTAACTACAACTGGCGGAGCATGTGTATCTGCTCACGTTTCAATGTATATACGTGTGTTTGTGTCCCACCTGGCCAGGTCCTTGTCCTTGTTGAGGTGCTGGAAGAAGGAGGGCTCACAGATGAGCTGCTCCTCCTGACACACCTGCTTACAGGTGCGACCAGGCTCGGCCAGTTTGACCTGCAGAGCGCTGAGAGGAGGCCACATCACCTGGCCGTGGCAGAAGTCCTGACAACACAACGCGACGGAAATACAGTTATGTTACTGAAGAACAGAAGCTCATACAAACAGACATGATTCTAGTGAGTCAAGCCATTCATCTGGTATGACACAGATGATTAAAAATCATTAATGCATTAACTATTTCAACAAATACAGGCACCGAAACTGTCCTAACAAGATAATCAGTAATCATGTTGCTGACAAAAATGTTTTTTTCCAGTTCAAGGAGGTCACTAATGCATTTATGTTATACACTTATTTTTAATTACTGAATTGTCACTTAACATGGTTACTGCACACAGCTAAATAACATAATTAAAAGACATTGTTGCTTACTTTGATTGAAATCCTTCAAATACAAAATACATTATTATATATTCTATTCTATATTTTTGTTATGTATATCTTATTCCAATAATATAGTTTTTGTCATGGTGTATATTTTGAAAATTATATATACATTTCCCCATGTTCTGTCTGATTGTTGCACACTGGTTTTAACACAGTAAAGCTTCAATCACACTTAAACTACAAAATAAAGAGTGTTTATAAATGATCACTTCCATTACATTAGAGTTATTAATCTATGCATTTGACTCATAGCAGCTGAAATAGTTGGCATTTAAATCACCAACTTTCATTCAGCTATAATCAAGTCTCAGATTCTGACATACTTGTATGCTGAGGTAACATCTACAGGCTGTACCTGGTTTTCAATGAAGGCGTTGACTCTCTGCAGCATCCCCTCGCAGGTGAACTCATAGGGCAGGTAGGGCTCAATCTGATCAGACAAACACAAAACACAGACAAAGAAGTGTCAGGGGAGGATACTTCACTGTGTGTGTGTGTGTGTGAGAGCTCAGCCTGGTGAAATATCAACCCGGTGTCTGCCTTTTGATTCCTGTCGACCTGCACAGGCTCAAGATTCGCAGAGGGGAAAACTTCAAAAAGGAAGGACCAACTGAAGCCTTTGTTTGCAGTGCTGCTAAGCCGCTCGCTGCTTTCTCTGTGTCTTTGTGCGCTGAGAGGAAGAGGAAGAGGAGGAGGGGGGGGAAGAGGGAGGGCGCGCGGGCCAAGCCGGAGCCTGGTAGGCTGCGGCTTGCCACGGATCACAAAGCATACGAGGCTCCGTGGGCTTGTCCGGTGAACCAAGCCATTGTTCCGACTCGCTCGGCGGGGCACAAAACAACACGAGGTCCCGCGGCTGGCCTTTAAATATGCATGGACGCGAAGACGGAACAGGATCTCCCTTTCTTTCCCCTGTGCTTTCACTCATCCTCCATCTCTGGGTAGGTTTCCATTCAAGCATTTGTTCCAACCAATTATGATAATATGTTGATAATCCATGAGCCTTCCCTGCTTTTCATTCAGATCTTCTTCATCCTTTCATCTCACCACCACCAGTGTCTAGACTCCATCACGGGGAATTTCAATGCCTCTGCAGCTTCAACCCCTTTAAATGTTGCCAAATTGACTTTTCACATTCTCAAATTCAATGTATCACAATAAATGATTTTAACACTTTTTTCGTGTACCTCTAACATGAATGACTTGTATTTACATCATGTATTAGAGTGCTGTAAATTTGAATTACGACTGAGGCAATCAGTAAGTTAATCAATTAGTCAACTGACTGAAAATTAATCAGCAACCATTTTGATAATCAACTAATTTTTTTTCAAGCAATGAAAAGAAATCCAGTTCCAGCTTCTTTGATGTGAAGGTTTGCTGCTTTTCCTTTGGTTTTTGGTTATTGGACCAAACAAGGCTTTAAATATGTCAATTTATGCTTTAAGAAACTATGATATGGGACATTATTTATTTTTACTATTTTTTGATATTCTATGAAAATCAACTGAGTAGCAGCATTACTTTGCAATAAGAAATTGCCAAATTGCCGAATTTTACTGACTGAATCCCACAAAACAGTAATAATTATGAGGCAGTCATCTCATAAATGTTCCCATCTTTTTACGCCATCGTTTTATATTAACGCAGACATTTTTTAAGGAAAGGTGTTCCCGTGTTTACCTTCTGGCTGAGGATCGAGCGGATGGCCCGCTCCACCTCGGCAGAGTTCTCGATATCCACCGTCCACACGTGGGGTTGACCGATGTACACCTCAGCATACGGATGTTGAGAGGTCAGCTGCGGACAACCACGAAAGAGTAGAGGTTAGGAAGAAAAACTAAAAAGTAATATCTTGAGAAAAAGAGCAAGGAAAGAGTAAAAACTTGTGTTTGTGTCGCCAAAGATCTCCTTCGCTCACCTCTCTCAGAGTGGGTTTGCCCTTGAAGAAGTCTGTGTTTTGCTGCTCTTTGGAGGGTTGAATTTGGGGTTGAGGAACGCACAGCCGTTGGCAATGGCCTCCAGGGGGGCAGGTCCCTCGTAGGGGAAGGACAGACCCACAAACAACTGCAGTGGAGAGAAAATTTAGAGGACACCAAAATGATTAGCCTCCACATGCATGTTATATTTAATCAAAACCAAGAGAGGGGTTGAACTCAGGATAAACATGAATTAAAGTATAACCTGAGAACATTTGTGCTAACTCTGCCTTTAATTAAAGCCACACCAACTTAAGTCTGTGTTCACACTTTTTTCAAGCTGCCAGCATGGGTTCATCACTGAAGGTGGGAAGGAGCTACTGACATAATCAGAATAAAAAAAAACAGCAGGTGGAAGTGGAGAGGTAGAAAATTTCACCGGCTGCTTTGAGGAGTTTCTGCTGTTTGCTGATAGCAGCAGTTAGCCCTTGTTGAAACAAACCTCCCATGTTATCAGCACAAACTGCATTTGAGGCAGCACTTTTTCTCTATGAAACAAGGGAGGAAAAACAAGCAGAATAATATGAAGACATCGCTCTAATGTTTATTCCTCCCATAGGCCGCTAGGAGTTTGGTAAAGAGGGAGTACTGTGGATATTTTGCAGTTGGAAACACACTATATCTCGGCAGCCCGATGAGAATTAGAAAAAAACAGTAACTCGATTAAAGATGTTTACAACACTTTACAAATCTGAAACTACTCATTTAAAACACCATGAACACCACATGAGCCGCATCACTTAATCTCAAAATACTGACCCTGATCTTTAGTTAACACATGTTTCTTCCACTTCAATCAGTGGTTCCCAAACTTTGTGGCTTGTGGCCAGTTAAAATGAAAACACTTGTGACTGGTTCGCCCAGAGTGTTTTCCTTTTCCTTGAATCATTTTTAGAATATGCAAATCCTGAAATCATCCGGTAATTCTAAATGATTAAGAGACATTTGAGTAGAAGAATATTTCTTATATTGGTGTAATTAACTGTGTTATCTTCTTGTTTTGTGTTTGAACTGTATTCATTCAGCAAAGCTTCACCCGAGTGGAGGAATAAGAAGGCTGCTCTTTCACTTTCCCCAACCAAACTTATCTTACTGGTTCAGGGATCGGGCCGCCGACCCTCCGGGTATAAGCCTATTTCTCTTACGGTTAAAGAAGTGGGCTTGGGGAGCGCCTTGGTGAACGACTGGTTACAGCGCATGCAAAATGGCCTCATCTGTCTGGTTCAATTCCCCGTTTCTCCTCACCTGTCACTATGCAATAAAAAGACAAAATGCCCCAAGCAGGCTTGTGTTTATTGACAGTGAGGCCCTAAAAAGAGCTCATAAAATAATTCTGCTGTGGATTTTGTCCTCCATCACTTACACTGGAAGCATGTTAGGAAGGGACATTTGAACAGGAGGACTGGATACAAGTAAACAATGTGAACCTATCCTTTAAACGCTAGATACCATTTAATAAGAGAAATAAAAAACATATGTAAAGATAAAAATAGGTGAAAAGATGAGCGCTTAATGTTCAGTCAATGTTGAGGGAGAAACTAAAAGTGTTTAACCTGAATTTAGATGGTAGACAAAGTCAAGCTCTGTGGTGCATAGTAACCAAAGGCTTCTTCTCTATGTTTACTGTACATATTGTTTGTTCTGTGGGTTTTCTGAAAAGCCCATAGTCCTACTCACATCAAGTATGTACAGTACATATAGAAAACTATAGGGCGCTGTAATAACAAGTTCACTCCTCCAGGATGGGAAGAGCAAATATTTGAGAGTCAGTAGCAGTGTGCTGCAACCAGAGGCAGCTTTTCAACATGAGTATGAGACAGTCCTCCAGAAACGAGTGAGCGAGCAGGGAGGGATGGAAGTGGAGATGGTGGCGGTGGTGGTGGTGGTGGTGGGGGGGACTGGGCAAGTGGCATATTTACTGGAGGGCCAGAGCTGGCTGGCTACAATGGCTAGTCTGTGTGCGTGTGTTTGTTCTGTATCTATGTGCATATACACACCTGCCAATTCATGACAGGTGAGACAGATGACATACTCCCACAACACACAACGCAGCACTGTATCATGAAGTAAGTCTGTACAGTCTTCAAAAAATCTAACCTGGGTTGTGAATTACGCTCTTCTAGCCCCTATGTGAATACAACTAAAACCTACAGTCTTGTTAGCAAGAGACTTCTGCCAACAGGTGGCAGCAAAGCATACTCCTTCTGCATATGTATGTTGTGTGTTTGTGTGTCCGTGTGTGTGGATGTGAAAGCCCCTCAATGCTGAGAAACAGTCGGCCACTATTTATAGGGCGAGTAGGGGAGGGGATGAAGAGGAGACAGAGAGAGCTCTCAAAGCAGTGATCCATAAGACTGAAGGACTCAAAGGCAGAAATGCAGAAATGATGCCTGCGTCTCCGATGTGAATGTTACAAATTCAAAAAGAGAAATCAATCAAGAGTTGTAGCTTTTACCTGAAAGCTCTTTATTAGAGTGCATTAAAGCTGATTTGTGTATTCATGTTCACGTACATTGCAAGGCTTAGTGCTGTACATCAAGGACATTGTGCTCATGAGATCCAAAGCTTCGCATCAGAGCTGCTGTTCTATTGATTTGTCCCGCCCTTTAAAACGTCCCGCCTTCGTGTAAATTTGCATCCTCAACCTGACCCACTGCATGGACGCACATCCAAATGCCAGTAAAATAATGACCCACATGTCAATATAATGTCCCAGACCATATCAGACAAGTGTCATAAATATGTATTATAACTCCTCTTTCCATCTGGTTTCAGGGTTACTTAAGTAAAAGAAGCAATACTACAATTTACAAATACAAGTATGAATCCTTGAATCATTTTTGTTGTGGAAAGGTTACAACTATACCATTCTCTATTTAACTTTATAGTAACTACTAACTACAGCTAATTGGCTGGTTAAACACCGTAAATGTAGTGCAGTGAAAAGTACTATATTTGCTTTTCTGTATCCTAAAATGTACAATAATATGCTTTCATTTTACAGGCAACACAATAATGGCAATAGTACTCCAAAGTACATCCTTTGTTAGGAGGCCAAATTTAACTTTGATCTTTTAGCATGGAAACACTAAACGACCCCAGTGTTTTTCATATCGTGTTACTTGCATCATAAAATTTTCCTACATCAGCAGTGTATTCTTGCTTCTGAGGAAAGTTAGAGCACAAAGACAATGGGCAGTTATTGGCCACATAGAGATCCAACTAAAGAAACTGTATCAACAGAAAAGGTGACAAAGATAAGGACTTAACACAATGTCCGTGACGCTGTGAGGCGCTTGCAAAGCACACAAGCTGATGAACACGAGATGCAATGAGGAGCCTCTACCTCTGAGCTCAAACTCACATGTAAATTCAGGTTTTATGAGCTGATCAGACTGAAGGATGTGAAGCAAATTGTGGTCAGCTCACTATTGTGCTCCAACACAAGGAGTCTGGCGTTTCATGGCTCTGCCTCAGCCCCAGCCCAGGCCACATCGCCTAAAACATGGCAGTCGCTGAGTTTAATGAGCCAAGAAGTTAATTACGTTTGTTCTTGGTATTTCTAATTCCAGCAGCTGCCATGGGTTGTGTTTGTTTTCTAATGAGCAGAATATGATGACAGTAATGATTTAAAAGACAAAAGGAAAGCTTTGTCCTTGTCTTATATACAAATCTTAATATGTAATGTAGTGTGGAGCAGTGGGATAGAGAAAATGTGAATTTGAAATAAGAAACACATGCGAGACGAACCAGAGGCAGACAGTAGGAGGCAATTAAACAGACTGACTAAAGCAGATATACGAGATGGAAGAGAAGCAGGCAGAAAAATCTAAAACCTTTGACTGTCAGCTTGCAACATGACGCAGTAAAGCTTTGCCACACTTCAGCGGTTTGATCATTGACACTATTCCCTGACACAGCACAGCACGTCAAGAGTTTATTTCAGGAAATTTAGTTGAGAGAAAATCAAATGTCAAGACATCCACGGCAACATACTCCTCTTTTTCACAGAAGCGCTTCCATGCACAGTATTTTTACAGTACACTCTGTCAATAGTTAAATCCCACGAGGCTAATTAGCTCAGGCAGTCTGATTGTAACAGTAAATGTGTTGTTTAAGAAGCAAGAGGAAAACTGTGCCTACAACACCTCCTGCTTTGCTTGTAAGCTCTTAACACACTGCGGCTAAAATCTTGGGTTTTGTGGTATTTAATTGGCCGTTCCCCTGTTGGGTTCTCCCTGCAGAACAACGTGTAATGATAATGTATGATCCCCGGTGAGTGTTAACCTGCCAGGCTACATGAATCCAGCAAATCAAATTCACTCCATTCTTTGTACTGGCACAAAGTTTACAGTATTATTCTTTTTCAACATTTTAATGACCTGCTCCACTGTTATACACCTTTGCTTTTCTCTGTCAGTGCCTCAAGCATGACGGGTTTCTTGGATTTAGGTGCTCAGAATTGTTTTTTGCTGAAGCAATGAGTCTTTTCAGTACAAAGGGGGGCTTAAATCTCAATCCATCTTTTTCTATAACTGTCTGAATCATTATCTATGCCTCTCTTGCACTTTTATCCCTGCCCAGCTCTTGTCTGATGTCTCTCCTCTCTGCCTCCCTTCTTCATCTGATGGGAAAGCATCTGGTGTCAGAGGCTAAAGAAACGAAGCTCTCTTCTACCTTATTCATCTGAAAAGGATGA
>NW_024040506.1:0-22263 GCF_014851395.1 Micropterus salmoides | reverse complement strand
CTCTGGGGTACAAGTGTCCAATCGATGTTTGTGAATACCTTTTATTCCAGTGCTTGATAAACACTGTGATGTAAAACCTGGACGTTACTCAGGGGAAAATCTGAGGCTGGGCAAGATAAAGTATTCAGGTTTATTTATAATACAAAAATTAAATACATACAGTGCTGCCCTGTTAGGCTTTAAACTATGATTTACGTAGGAAAAATAGATAAGTTTGAAGAAGCAATGAAATACAGAGGACCAAAGAGAGTTACAAATATACGATACAAAGAGGCTTCTTTCACTGTACATGAATTCTCAAAATGTTGTATTTTTATTTGAAACAATGGAAACCCTGATTCAGGGGTTGCATATAAGTAGTATTTATTCATCAACTGTCTCAAATGTATCGTTTTACATGACACACATATACACAAAACAAAAAAATCTTCCAATCAAAAGGTACATATGCATATCTAAATGAGACAGAAAAAAAATAGAACTTGAAAAGTAAGTCAATACTTAAAAGCTACAATTCCTTTATATATATATTTCCATCTTGATTAGTTATTTTGTATATTATAATATTAATTCATATTTTCCTTGTAAACATTGTTGCAACCTTGGCTGCAAGTTTGAGAAAGTTTACAGAAACTCATTAACCATAAATATAGAAGTGAGAACAGAGCAACTTTGTAATTGCTTTACAAAAGCAAGCATGTCTACATAAACGTAATATGCTTCATTCTAATAATATAAATCTGTTTTCCTGTTTTTATAATCTAAGTGTATATATTATATGTGTCCTTTTTCAAGTATTATGAAGTTAAAAGCTAAAAGGTTTTACTTACAATTATTTTAGTTAATTAAAGGAGAGCCAAATGATATCAGTCAAATTCAGAAACAACGTGCTTCACAATGTCAACAGGCACTGTGAGGAATGGTTTTCACTTATCGTTGTTGTACGGGTGGATCCTCTCGGACACACTAAAACCACACATTATACTGTACTATCATCAATGTTTGGATGAACATGTTTTGTAATCAATGAAAGAATAAGAACTTACTGCAAGGTTATTGCCCTTGGGGATAACAAGAACACAGATGCTTTTCAAAAAGTAAGTATCTTGGGCAAATGCCTAATTAATGTGAAATTGAGGTTAAAAAAGATTCTGCCGTGCTATAAAACCAATACAACAGTAGAAAAGTAATTCTCTCGTGATGCTATTATTCCACACTCTGCTGGGAGGCATTCGGTGAGGTAATTAACTTCACTGACATGTTGTGAATTCTCGCCTCTCAGACGGAATGCTGGATGTGCAGATAGACTGATTGAAAAACTCCCATTTAGGTTTCAATCTTTAAATTATCCACGTCCGACCATATTTCTACAGTACTATTGCTGATAATCGCACTAATTTTACACTTGGCAGGAGATAATAGTCGCAGCTTATTCTGAGCAACAAGCACTAATTGCCATGCTCATTCTTTCTGTCACGCAAAATAAAATACCTGATGTAGTCCACTTGAAGATGGAAAAACACAAAATAATTATGTCTGCAAGGTTAAATGGAACATAAATGCCTTCATCAGAGTGGAACACAATAGGACAATGTCACTGTACTGCAACTAGAAACTGATCATGTGTACATTAAAGATGTTACTTTGCTTTTTTACTGCAGAGCAATGTTTTGTCGATCTTTGTTAGAGATCCTAAATGTCTCGTGGGTTGACTATTAGGGCTCTTTTTCTTAATTATCTATAAATCAACATTTTTTGCAATAAAATGTTTAATTATATATAGGAACATGGGGGGGTTTCACACCTGAAAGTCCGCACCAAGGTCCAAACCAAAGTTCCTGTTTTGATACATTTTGAAACATTCGGTTAGTTTTGGTTTGGTTTCACACTGCAATTCTGCGACCGCACTAAAGGACTTTACATGACAGACCTGCGTCATGTTGTCATCATCTATGTGGGCTGCGTCTACCTATACTTGACATTGATTGGTTTATTAAACAGTTCCACGGGGAGCTTTGACAAGAATGAATAAATGAAAAATGAACAGATGCATATCGTTGCCACTATATTGTTATTATTATGGCATTACTACCTGCAGACCAACTGTACTCGAGGCTCGTTCAAATTCGCCAAATAAATGTCCTTATCGTGAGAACATTATATCGTCACTGGCAGGAAAGGAGGAGAAGAGTGCAAACAATCCTTCTTCACCTCCGTTTGAGGAGAGACCAAAGAGGTGAGTACCAGTTTGCTTCTATCGTGGCCATCTGTTTTAAAAAGATGAGGCGTCACAGGAGATTTATAATTGTGTCCTTATTTCAGTGCATTACTTAACACACTCGAACTTACTCGCTACACCCTAGAAACAAACCAAACCATGGTTCAGTTTGGATGTTTTGCTTTTCTGCTTGTTCAGTAACTTAACCAATTCATTGTTATAATTTCTCTCACTTAATTTTCTGCAGATGAACTTAACTTTCATCGTCACAGTTCTAGTTGACATGGGTCATGATTAATGAGCATGGATTGAGTGAATGACTTTAAAATGAATGAGTTGTAAACTCATCTAACTTACACACCAAAGTTTCCTCTGAAGAGAAAAGTACAGATTGTCAACTTTTAATTGAGCGCGTGTTTTGCCTCCAGGTAAAACAACAGAAGAACATTTCCAGTTTCTGTCAGTAATCCTGCTTTGAGCGAATTACTTGAGATAATGGAACAAATTTACATTCAGAGTTTGTCTTATAGATGACTTAAAAGAGGACGTACTTTCTGAACTTTAGTTATAATCCTTCAGATTTTCATGAAATTAACCCCAATCAACATTCCTATCATTACCTCTTTAATTAATTGGTTTTCATTGCTAGTGTCCACCATTCAAATTGCCTCCACAACCAAGGGTTCATTGGAAAAAATGCATGTGTTTAAGCCAGTGTTACTGTTTTTTACTACTACAGTACTATAAGAGCTTTAAGTGGTTGTTAATCTAAACCAAACATTTCCTACTGCTGCCGCTTCACAATAAAAGCATTCAAATGTCGAAAGTTAGGGTGACTTTTATTGTGAAGCAGACACATGAAACACAATGTATTTCTCAGGGAGGTTAGCACTGACTATGATTGCTCATTAAAAATGCATCTGATCACTTTTAAATATTGCACAAAGTGACTTTGGGTGACTTCTATTGTGAAGCAGTCACATAAAATGCAAGGTATTTCTCAGTGAGGTCAGCGTTGACTGATTTCTCATTAAAAATGCATGTAATCAGTTTTAAATATTGCAGTGAGTAACGGAACAAGAAACTTAACTACAAGTACCACTTGAACTCAGATTGCTCATGACACAATGGAAAATGACCAATTATTATGGTCCATTCGCTAAAACAACATGAATTTGTTTGGTTGCACTGTAAACAGATACACTAGTTTGTGTTAAGGGTCAATAAACACAATGGAGATCACCAACCATATATAGCATCATACCTTTTGCAACTCCTCTATATAAAGCTGATATTAAGCTGTCAATGTCTTACACATTAGATAGAAAGCTTAGAAAAGGAATCACAGGATGAAATAAATGTCTTCAATGAAAAATATCACTTCATAAACAACAAGTCACTGGTGGGTTGACAGCTACAGATTGAGCTACGAAAAAAGGCCCGGATGCCAGTGAATACATGGGTAATAAATTCACACCATGTACACGCACTGAAAAACAAAATATGTTGCCTGTCAGTGTGAACTGCTGTTTTGTCGTTTGAATGCTTTGAGTGTTTCGCCTTTTGAAATAAGCTGTTGAAGTACCCGTGCCCAGGCTGCACTTGCAGACACTCTTTACTGCTTTATTTGTTTGCTCTCAGCATTGTGAAAACTCTATGCCACAGCCACACACAAGAAATACGTGTTTGTCCCACCCCATAATCTTGGGTGTCAATGTGTTGTAAAAGTTTAAGTACAGGGAATTGCAGAGGATTAAAAAAGATGACTGTGACATTACCTCTGATAATTTTCTCTGAATGGGGGTCATCTGGTGTTGCAGCACTAATACCATTAGTTTAATTGGAAGCTGGTTCAGATGTAAGACATGTATTTTATCAGTCAATGAAGTCGGCTGCCCACTCAGTGTCAAAAGAGCACAATCAAGCTGTATATCTGCACACCATCACAGATTACCTCTCTCGTTTACATTGCCGAAACGGAGCAGAGTGAGGAGAGTGAAGCTCTGACAAGCACCAAATGTTTGCTCTCAACTAAAAAATGTACAACAACATAGAATTAACTTAAATTCAGTAATTATTACTTCCTATAACGTTTACATTATAATGTTCAGAATTAGCACTATTACCTTGCCTTATATTCAGGGCTGGACTGGGACAAAAAAATCGGCCCGGCATTTTTGGCCCAGGCGCCCAACCAAAATCACAACGCCCCTCACCAACACACCATCCTTCCATTTAAGGGCTCAGATTAGGGGTGTGACGAAATACTTAGCCCATGAGATGTAACATTGCACAAGATTGGGGCCATGACAAGACAAGAATATATATCAATAGGCCTATTATTTAGGGAAAAAAAGTATTAATGAATTAGTGATAGGGGGGTCTGGGGGTCATCCCCCTGAATATTTTGAGCATTAAACACTTAATTTCCTGCAATCTGGGGACATTTTCTGCACCAGGGAAGCACAAAATTCAGGTGGCAGTTGATAATTCAGAATATAAAAATATAATAGAATATGTAGCTTATTATTGCTTTTAACTTAAGTTACTTTCTTTGGACAACACAGAGTTTTTTTCTATATTTACATGGTATTGCAAATAAACCATTTTCAAAGCATTTTTATTTGTTAATTAACATTTCTTGGTGCAAGCTATTTTTCAGAACATTTCCAACAAATGCTTTCAAAAAGTGGTGGGTAGCCTACGTGTCCCCAGCATCCTCAGTGTAAATGACCCATCCTCCCTGCCCCTCCCTACAGGTTGAGCTACTCATGCCTACCTCTTCACCTCCACTCTCCTCCTGCTCTCTCTCACTCGGCCCTGTCACTTTGTCACTCGCTAAACACACGCCTGGCAGGAGCCACAGCTCTCCATTACTCCTTCAGGTTCCTGTGCCTGCTCTACGTCGGAGAGAGCAGAGGGGGTGGGGGCAAGCATGAGATGTGATTGGGCCGGCCCAGTGTCAGTATAGAAAATGAACCAATGGTCCACTGTCCATGCTTTATGGGATCGTTGTTGGCTCATTTTTTAAAAACAGTTATATAAATACATAATTTACGTTACACTGGCCCCAAATGTGCGTCGGCCCACCGGGCATTTGCCCAGCATGCTAGATTACCAGTCCAGCCCTGTTTATAGTCTTACCCACCATCTAATGGTTGAAACATTTGCCAACCCCTGCTGCATATTATTACTACTTCTGCGAACGTACGCATTCAACGTTGTGATGAGCTCTACACAGCCAGAATTCAACAAGAAGAACAAGAAGAAGAATGTAGTGACAAAAGGGGCTCTGTAGCGCCATTTTCAGCTACTGTAGAAATATGACGGCGCAAAGTGGCGACGTCCATGGAAGGGGGTAAGCGCGGTTATGTAGATAGAAATGGCTCATTCTAAAGAAATAAAAACATTACGTTTCATTATGTAAGGTCTCTTTATACACCTCTGAAAACATAGTTATGGATCTTATATTGCATTTCTGTCAATAGATCCTCAGAAAAATTACACACTGAACCTTTAAAAGATTTTTCTTAAACATGCATGAGATTTGGTTTCTTAAAATATCATTTGCGGCTTAAATGTTTTGATCTTTAACAGTTGTTTTGATTTAATCATTTATATAAATTCTTACTCATAATCAGCAGCTTATTAGCATTTTTTTCTCCATTTCTATCTGGACCGTATAATATGAAGCAATTATTTGAGCTGTCAGTGTTGCAAACGAACCTACTTTACTTCAGTTTAAAAAACACACTGTGACAGACAGCAATAGTCACTGGAGCTCTAACAATCTTTGTATTTCGAAAAATGCTTCAGTTACTCACTAATTATAGCCAGTTTAGAAGTACTGGGAGCGCATCTGGTTACACAGTGAAATTTATATATGACATTTCATTTCATAGGACCTTGATTGGTTTCTAGCTTCAACAGTCACTTCCTAGCATTTGCAAATAATTCATTCACTACTTAATGGGCATAATAAAAGACTGCTCACTTTAAAGCTAATCCCCGTAAGTACACACAATAACTGAAAAGGTAGCAGTCTAACAATCAGGTTTATGAGCCCTCATTGTTGTTTGTGAGTCTCTTTGTGAACAGGTTTCTTTTGTGCTGTTCTATTCTGTAATATAGTTGATTGAATCCTCCAGAGCACAACACAAACATTTTTTATCTTTTTGTTAGCCCCGAATGTAAAAAAAACCCCCAACTAACAGACTTTCTTTATTTTAATTATATCTAGTATACGAAAAAATATTTTCACATACATATTCTTGTTTGATGTATTGGAAGCACAATATTTAGATTCAATTTCAAAAACGTAGGCAAAAAAGTAGTGCTGACTACAAATCCCCAGAGCAGCACATGGGGTTTGATCATTTATGGAATTGAGGTACAATATGTGTACACCAGAAAATGAAAATGTTCTTCAGAAGTGAAACATTGATTTGCTGTAAATGCTGCCTCTATGAGTGAATTTCAATTATAGGATGGATACCCCACAATGCTCTGGTACACTGTGGAGTTCAGAGTTAATTATTTGGTTGACTAATGTGAAGGCCTTGAGCTAGAGCAGCAAGCAAAACCCAATTTTCCTTTTTTCCTCCATTGTTCACGAAGAAAAGAGAGCATGAGGCATAAGTATGTTTCTCTCAGCAGGTTTAGAGGCAGCGGTTGCGGGATAGTGCCTGGCAAATCGCTGGTTTTGATCCCCCGGAACTAACAGGAACAATTTTAATCTATGTTGGGAAGTAGGGATTGGTGAAATAAATGGTTTTAGTGTGTCCAGTTTTCCAATATCAATATGCACAGCAATAGAGGATATATGTCACATATCCATCCATCCATCATCAACCGCTTATCCTGTGTACAGGGTTGCGGGGGGCTGGAGCCAATCCCAGCTGGCATCGGGCGAAAGGCGGGGTACACCCTGTACAGGTCACCAGTCCATTGCAGATATGTCACATATGAAAACATCAAATTAATGTTGGATGTAATGACCTGTGTTCCACTGTTACTCCTTACAACAGATCTTTACACATGAGAGTGCCCAGTCACACCAGACAGGTGCCAAACAGGTGGTGCTGAAGGCATTGGCAGGAGGTAGTACATTTACACATTTACATTTATTGTTAAGTACAGTACTTAGTAAATGTACGTACTTACATAGTAGTAAACAGTTGTGACAATTTTAAGGTACTACATTTATCTGACAGCTTTAGTTACTAGTTGTGTTGCAGATTCATTTATTGATACACAATATAATCAATTAACAAATTATGATGTGTTATTTGTAGATTCAGCTACATCACTGAAATGATGCTTACACATGCAGCAATAAGTATAATCCAATTGTATAATATTCTGACAAGAGCAATTCTGTAAATGCATGCTGTAAATTGTGCTTATTTTTTCATTGTTGTATTGGTGCATGTGGCCTACTTTTACATAAAGCAAGGGTAGGCCTCCCTTAGTGTTGTTCCTTAAAGAGAGTCACCAATATTTGTTACTGATGATGTGCTCTCATGTGGCAGTGGCTCTGTGGACTGACTGATCAGTGAGCGGAGGAGAGCAACAGAACCTTCAGTCAACTAATCATCAGCCAGACAGAAGTGTGAATGTGCATACCTAACGACCAATCACTGATCCCCACTGTTTGTCCGACGACCTCCTCCTTCGTTTTTGCTCTAAAAGTCTGACCTTGACTATTTAGGTTAGGTTTTCTCTCAAAATACAAGGGTGAGTGTATAAGAGTGAATTTATTCCAGTGTGTGGATGCTCTCTATTCATGACACTTTTAGCTCCAAAGCCTACATAAAAAGATTTTTGAAATTAGCGACAGATTTAGGTTCATATTATGAGATGAGAGCAACTTGAAAAATAATTATAGCTACTGATAAAGCAAGTTAGAGTCAGTTCAGCTTGACTTCTTTTTAACAGCTGGCAACACACACACACACAACTTCAAGTTGGATATATTGGAGCTTTCAGAAAAATCCTTTCTAGACATAATTACAACTTGATGTTGACAGCAACACTTTCTACACATCGGAAACTTGTAATTACAGTAACTCTTGTATACTGTAAAAAGAATATGGCATTAAGCACCACACAATTTTACTTCCCCACTTCGAGTGAAACCGCTGAACATATGGTTTCCATTGAAATGAATTAATTTGGGGCTGAGACTTTGCTGTTATAAATACTATGAATACTGATGTGACTGAGCACTCAAATAAAACTTTCTTGTAACTCTTCATGGACTACAGTATTTTGTAAAACAATAGATTGCTATGCAATTCGAATGTCTATAAACAGTAACGGTGAATTATCGCCCAGCCCTAAGAGAATGTGATTAGTACCTGCAGTTGACATGCCCTCAAACAAGGCGTTTAACCACTCAACTGGTGCTGCTTTTCAGCACCACTGTTGGCTCCCAAGGTGTCAGTGTTAACAGCTGTGTGAGTATAATGCAGGTTTTGCTGAGAGAAAAATGCAGTCATCTTTCAGTGAATTGACCCATGGCCAATTAAAGCCAAAATAAAAAATAAAAGCTAATTTCCCTTCATGTCCATAAAAATTAAACAAAGACAAACCCTACAAGTTGACTTGACCCTCTTCAATTACCGAACATAATTAGAGGTCTTGCTTCGCTGAACAACAAGACGGCCTGGAGAGTGAGCTAAGGCTTTCCTCCAGACTGAGCAGATTCTTGGCTTCCAGAGACCCACAGTATTTTAGGGGCAAGAAAGCAGATAATGATCTCTGTTGGAAAATTACACTTTTAGAAACAGAAACTATAGCAGAATAACCATTTATTTTCTATTTATCTTCCTTATTTAATGGCATTTCATAAACACCTCTTTTGTTAAACTCAAAGATGATTGATGATATCAAAAGACTTAATCATCCCCAGCATAGCCTAAACCAGTCACTTGATGATGACGGAGATCGTTTTGTCCCTTGTGTGGCCACTGAGTCATCCCTGGATGATGAATGCATATCTAACTGCACACAGAGAATGCAGTGAATCCATCAGCACAGTGGAACGCTTTGATATCGGCAGATTGGCAGACTGTCTCAAAAGAAAATGTCAAGAGCATAATGGTGATGGGTCACCAAGCGAAACAAACCTTTAAAGCTCTGCATATGGATAAATGTGATTTTGTGTCTCCATTACGTTTGCGGAAACCTGTATTTTTGAAAAGCATTATTTTTCAAGTGAAGTTCAACATAGAGACAAGCAATTCATTCCTTTTTTTTGGTTTTAAAAAGAGAGAATTGAATTGTTCAGTCAAAAGCTCACTCTCTGCCACATGCACTTTTTGTCGCCTTGTGAGTCAATAAGTGAAAGGACACACTAGGTGAGATGAGCCGAAGGCTGGCGCTGTCAGAACAGCACGGTGTCTGGTTCTGGCTCAGCAGAGCAGCTGCTTTGATGGCCCGGGAGCAAAGAGAGCTGAGTGCAATTTTTCAGTGCCTTAGTGGAGCACTGCATGCTGGGAAGGCTACAGCACCGAGCAGACTTCAGTAGATTCAATGAAGGAAGCAGGTCTGTGGGTAAAAAGAAACTTGTGAAATTATCTTTAAGGTTTCCTGATATTTTGCCGCAGATGTTATTTCATTAAATGTCTGCACCCTGTTGGTTTTATTCCCTTCACCCTGAACTTCCACAGATATGAAACACTCACAGGTTAAATGTTGGATATTAAGTATTGGCTCCTGAGTTCAAATGCGAGTTAATTCAGACGAGCCCAAGAGTGAAAACATGTCTGACCTTTCTCTTAATTTTTTCCGTAAATACAGTAACAAATGTCACCTAGATCAGATTAGAAATTGCTAAGTGTTCCAGTAATGGCCTGTTATATGTTGCTCTCTAACATGCACTCCACACTGCCACTGAAATTAAATCTAAAGGTCTTGTATAAAAATAAATAAATCATGACAAGGTATGCAAGCCCAGTTGTTTGAACATTCATTTGAGCACACATTTCAGTAATGAACACTATAGTACAACTAAATCATATAATTTTTCATAGTAAATACACAATATGTATACTATATATCAGCAGGCAAATCATCAAATATACATTAAATTCCAAATATATCAATTGTTTCCACCACAGCACCTTTTCTCAGGAACCAGGTTCTATATTTTGTTCCTCAACCATAACTGCTGGTGTAAGAAAAGTCTCTGCTCCCCGGGTTGTACTTTCTTGTGTAACAGGCCAACAAAAACCTTGCAGCTGCTACAAAGAGTGTAAAGCTTCATTCACAAAGTGAGCAAGCGGTGGGTGCCACTAAAATCATTTGAACAAGGAATGGCTATTTATTTCAATATTTAAAATATAAAAACAAAGCAAGCAGGGATCATCAGGAACCATAAAACGCTCATCAGATCATCACTAATTTGGAGATTCTCTGGATATTCTCCTTCTCCACTTTGCATCCATTCAAACATCAGAGTCACACAGAATGACATTTTTTACACTAATGGGCAGATCTACTAGTTCCACCAGCCTATTAGAAGTTTTTCCTCCCATATTTCTCAACTTCTTTTTGAGAGGAAGGCATGGTGGGTCCAAATCAAGCATGACTGAAGGCAGTGCAAGTAACTAATAGGCTAAAACCCCTGACCCCACTATACCAAATGTGAGCCCCAGCCCCTGTCCAGTGACATTTTCTCCATCTTTAGAAAAAAGTTAGCGTTATGATGTTGTGGCATTTCTACAGGTTGAATGGTGAGGATTTGTCGACTGAACTGAAGATACTGTTAGGATCAATAGAGATTCACTTTGCAACAATCACCCGGCGTGTCATCTCGTTTTGCTTCAGCATTGTACTGTATTGATTAATGATTCTAAGCAGACAAATGTGTCTCGTTTTTCACCTGTGTTTGTACCAAAATATGTGAACTGCATATTATTAATAAGAAAAGAAAAATACTCACCGTCACGGTCTCTAGGCTGCGAGCAGAAATCAACAGCATCCCACTCATAATTCTCGTCAACTGAGGCCTTCCTGCTGAAGAGGTCACAAAACACCATTTAGTATATAAATTCAGTTTGGATTAATTTAGTTTAATGCACATATGACATGTTACCATACAGCATACATATTTATATATATATTTATATTTTCTCATTTATATTAGATTGCTCACACTGAATTTCAATCATAGCATTATGTACCAAAAGAATATGACACCCACGTGGCTCAAAACAGTAATACAAATACATGTAGTACTTAGTAAAAGTGTAAAGTGTAAACATAATTTCCCTCATTCATTATGTCCTTAATACCTTTGGCCTGGTTCCTTTTGGTGACTGTGCCTGTCCTCTGTGCTCCCCTGGCTCTCCTCTACAGTCTCAGGTGAGCTGGTGAGGGTTGGGGAAAGGTGACACAGGGAAAGACGTCTATTAGCGGGCTCCATGCTGCCTCGGCCACTGCTGGCATAGCTGCTGTAGCTGTTCCCGGACTCTGGCACTCCATCGTAGCTTCCTGCTTCCACTTCTAGTCCCTCTTCATCATTGTTATTGGGCGGTAAGTATATAGAAGCTTCCCTCATGACCTCCAAGGAATCTCCTGCAACTTTTGTGGCCTCCTGGTAGGCAAATGACCATTTGGCAGCATTGGGAAAGAAGCCATAGTGGCAAGGCACAGCAGGATTTGGTATGGGTCTCTCTGGACTACTCCTTGGAGATATAGAGTGCACAGCAGGAGCTGAACGGGAGGCAGCTTGGATAGCAGAAGGAGAATTTGCAGAAGATTTGGAGAGTTTCCTGCTAGGAGAGCTCTGGGATTCCCAGGACAGAGAGTCTGGACGACAGGAAGATGTATCAGAGCAGTTCTCTTGGCTGAGAGAGTCTATCCATGCATCAGGAGTCAGGAAATTGCTCTCTTTCCGTCTCCTCGAGTCAAGACTCTGACTTCGCTGCTTAGAGTCCCAGAATTTGGAGCCTTTGGTCACAGCTCTCCTGAGTTTTGGTGGTTGCGGAGAAGCTGAGACCCGGATAATATTATCCAGAGATTCAGGGCTGCGGCAATCAAAGCTCATACTCATGTCTTCATACCGGCCTCTGCGAGTCAGCGAGTGCCCTTGTTGCACATGAGAGGCGATTCTGTGGTGCAGCATGGGCTTTGTAGGCCGCATTACACATACCTCCAACTCTGGCTCATCCACACTCATCTCAACACACACAACTTCATCAGTGGGCTTTGGGAACGCTACCTCCGCTTTTGAAGAGTCTGGCACTGAATCGAGAGCCAAATTAGATCTTTCTTTATATTTATTGCTATGGAAAGACAACGTTGAAAGGCTGCCATGACTAAGATTGTTCTGTCCCTGTGCCTCAGAGCATGAATCATTCGTATGCATTTCTAAGAGTGTGTATTGTGGTAAATTATCATAGCCCTCTGGTGCTGCCTCTACCCTTTCATGTCTCTGGTGCTTTGAGGGTAGATGTGGGAGAGCTAATCTGTCTTTGGAAAAACTGCCTGCCTCCTCAGATTGGAGTGGTGTCTGTTCGGTGAAGGATGGAGTGGGACGATGGTTGCCCAATTGAAATGGTTGAAATGAGGTCCGGGCTGAGATTAGAGGACGGGGTTCCCAATCCACAGAAGATGAAGAGAAATGGCTTGGTGACAGGCCGAAGCTCTCCTTGCTGCCCTGGGGGTATCTGTGTGGCAAGGTACTGCTCTTATATTCCCACAAAAGCTCATAACCACCAGCCTCTCTTCTCTCTGAGTCTGAATGCTCCCTCCTCATTTCTCTCATGGAGCTCCTTTCCAGCGTGTACTTCTGGAGCTCCCTCTCTAGCTCCTCCCTCTCCTGAGCCAGTTTCAGGCAGTGACTCAGGTTTCCTCTCTCCCGCTCGTGCTCCATTTGCAGAACCAGAGTGCTGGCGGTCGTAGATGGCTGACCTAGGCCGGATCGGATATGTGGGAGCACTGGAAATGTGGGAGTACGTTCTCTGTTGGGATGAAGAACGGTAGCCAAACTATTGTTTGAGCACATGCTGCTGAGGTCAGGAAAGACATCGTAGCTTGCCTTCTGATCAAAGATATAAGGGACATGATAGGGCAGGCGCTGGGCCATGCCACTAATCTGGTTTGCGGTTTTGCAAGGTGGGAGATCAACAGAGAGCACAAACGGTGGCTCTTTCCTGTCATCCCTCTCCGAGTGCAGTGAAACAGACCTTCGGACTCTACCAGGTTGGTCATACCTTGCGCTTTTCTTGCTGTTAACACTCAGCGTGTCATGGTCATACGGCGAAAGAACAAAGCGCCCATCTGGACCTCTAGCAATCAACTCAATTTGAGGAGAAAACAGAGAAGTTGTCCTAGTAAGGCGGCCTCTGCTGTAGTTGGACAATGGGAGCTTCTGCCGATGATGATTGTCAGTGCTAAAGGAGGAACAGTCTGTCTGCGAGGAGGAGGAGGTGGTATTAGAGGAAGTGGTGGGATATAGGATGCTGGCTGGAAGTAGGCTTTTCTTCAACACACTGTCTGGACTGCTGGTGCCTGAAGTCTTTCTGTGAGAGAAAGAAGAAAGTGGGGAGGGAGGGGTGAAAGAAGAAAATTGTAAGAAAAACCGGAGGTGTAAGAGGGAGAAAAAAAGAGACCAAGAATATGAGAGTGAGTGAGAGTGAAAGAGGGGGCGGGTAGAGATGTAGACAGAGAGAGACCAAAACAGCAGCGGCAACAATAAAATGAAGATGAGCAAGAAAAATAAGATATGAAATAGAAAATAACTGAAGTGCTGGCATTTTCAAAATATTTGTAATGGAAGCAGAGGGGAAGGTCAATGGGAGGTATTATAATGAAATGATAAGGGGGTACTTACATTGATGGGGAGCATTTATAGATGGCAGGATGGGGCTCTGAAAGTGAGGGAGAGGGGCAAGATGGTATCTGACTCATTAGGATACAACCACACTGACCAAGAAGCAAAAACATAATCAACCCTAATAAGAGCCCATTAAAGGGCCCGAGGCACCCAGGCTTGTCCAAAAAGTTAATTACACTTACATTTATCAGCCTCTAATGAGAAATTACCCTAATTAGCAAGTAATGTAAATGACATCAATAACTTTTACAACTGAATGGATGAGCGGGGGACAAGAGGAGCGCCAAATCTATGCAGTGGGGTATGATTTATATAATGGATTGAAAGTGCCTTCAATATTTTATTGAATAAATGATGATATTCATGATGCAGTTCATCAAAGTGAGTGTCTGCTGAGTCTCTGGGGTGAGGGGCATTTTACCATCCTCCTTTCTGCGGCGCTGGTCCCTCTTGTGGCTGATGACACAGGCAGACCCCAGCAGCAAGACCAGTGCCAAGCACATGAAGCCGACCCCGCCCAGCACGCCGGCCAGTAATGGTTCCGGGACGAACTCCAGGAGTCGGGATGTTGCGGGATATATCTCCATCCCTGTTTCATGAGTGATATATATTAGTAGAAAAATAATAAAAGGAAGCTAAGTGTGACTGTAGAGTCAGCAGGCAACCATTAAAAAAATACATAATAAATAACAGTTGCTTGCCGTGGTAGCAGCACACACTTGAAAACAATTACAAGATTTTTCAGAAATAAAAAAAAAATATATTATAGTTTCAAAATACCTATTTCAAAATAAATGGTCATAGGTAATTTTCCAATTTTTGTATACATTTTACATTAATTAAAAATATTTATATATATATAGAATTTATATTATAACATCTAAAATTTAAATTGATAAAAATGTATTTATAACTTTGTTTGTTAGAAAGTTTTGTTCATGAAGCTGTACAGTCATCTGATCATAGTGGCTGACCTCCAATACATGCATATTTCACGCCACTTGCATCAGTCTGTTAATAATACCATGAACTTTGGTAGTCCCAGTTTTAAGTGGATCTAATCATTATCAGAAAATCTTAAACTTGATGTTTCTGCAAAATTTGCTCAGTCAGATGTCAAAATTTGAGATTATCAGCAGAGCTATGTTAACAATATATAATCTATGGCTCTGATTGTTGCGACAGTCCTTCAGTGATACCAGCGGGGGTTTTAAATCCCTCTGTTTGGTATCTCTGTGCCATATCTAATGAAACATTCATGTTACATTCACTAAGAATAAAAAGGCCAGTACAAATTCTGTCACTAACTCTTTTCAGAAGTTATTAGTGAAGCTATTTCTATCATTCAGGCTTCTAATGGACAGCATTCCCCGAGGCACTGCTCTAATTTTGGTCCAACTCTGGGAACAGAGGGACGTGGGAAGAAATAAGGAAAAGAGTTTGAAAAGGAGACTGAGAGGAGGATGGGTTGAAACAGGGGGTGGGGAGAGAAGGCAAAGGGGGCAAGGTTGCTCTCGAACACCTACCCATAGTGGAGACATTGACTGATGGACTGGGCTCGCTCAGCAACTCCCCGCGACGAGATAGCAGCCGCAGCTCGTACACACTGTCCTAAGACGAGCATCCGCACGCACGCACCCACGCACGCACGCACACACACACAGCGGGGAGGACAGAGGATAAAACCACACTTTGTCAACACGGGACTGTGCCTGCAATGCTAATGAAGTTCATTTGAATTTCTGTAGGCCTATACAGGAGAAAAAAAGAAGGATGAAACAGGCAGAAAGAAGAAAAGGCAGCGCACGCAGAAAGACGACAGAAATGATGGCTGCCATGTGTGTATAACTGAGAGTGTACACAAGTAAAACCACGGAGGTGTAGCCTAGATAAAAATCTCCAAGGCATTCAACAAGCAGAGTAGTCTGATTAGTCTCCGAGGGAGCAGTGTGTGAGTGGCTTGTTACCTTGTGCAGACCCGGAACGACTATCTCACTAGTGTTGGCACTGATGTCCTCGTCCAAATTAAACCACTCCCCTTGCTCGGTGCGGGATTGGAGAACAAAGCCCGTGATGGGAGGGTGCTGAGCTTCAGGAGGGGACCACTGCAGAACAACACCCTCTGAACTCTGATTAGCAGACAGCGACGCAGGGGGCTTTAGTTTACTTCTCCTCTGTGGAGGATCTGATGCAGAGGAATAAAAAAGACCTTCAGCTGATCAGCCAGATACGTCCTGGCGGAAACATTTAATCACAGGGGAGGAAATTGCTATTGCCACAGATGTTCAACCTTGAGGTTGTGAGGAGAGAAGGGTTTGGGTTTATGTTGCGATATACAAATTACTGACCAGTATCTTAAGTTTGATCAAACCACATTAAACAAAGTGTGAGGCTTATTTACTATATTTCAGGTCTAATATTATTATTTCAGAAAGTTTGATTTATATTGTAATTATACTATCTACCATGATATTCATAGCATGAACATTTGATACTGCCACATCCCTACTGCCACACTGAAATAACAGGTGTAACTGACTTCCTTTGCATACATTATTCACAAGTTACCAAATACTGAAGTTCCCAGTTCACAAATATTAAGTTGATAAGCTTGGTATCCAGATAACGATTGATTATGTATAAAAATTGAATTGGGAGAAACTGAAATTGAAATGATAAACTAGATTGTTTCATCAGAGAAGACCCCTCGCTCTGTTCCCAAAAACAACCTTTGGGGAAATTAATCCAAATGTTAATTTTTACCTCTTATCCAGCAGCTGGTTGCATCTTCAAAGGTTTTCTCAGATGTCTCAAGGGTGTCTACTCTCTGCTGGGACGGATAAAATGTTTCCAGGGGCAAAATCAACATTTAACTCACAACATTTCCACAGAGTGTGCCGTCCACTGTCCTGTCCTGCCATAGGCTAGGGCAGATGAATAAACATACCTAAATGTACCGTACATCCAGCTAAGAAGAAGAGAAGAGCAGCAGCACATTGTGTGGAAACATTGGATTTGAATGTTGAAATCGCCCCCGGGTGAACTTTTGATCATCCCATGAGAACTGTAGGTATCTGTAAGATCACTAAACACCTTTGAAGATGCATCCCGCTGCTGGATAACAGGTAATACAGCCAAACTAGCAGCTCTGTTAGGTAAATGCCAACATGGTCTCACATTGCAAACATGCTGATCTTTATAAAGGTATAATGTTACCATATCCTCATCTTAATTTAGCATGTTAGCATGCCAGCCTTTGCTAATTAGCAATAAATAAAAAATGGGATGGGAATGTCATTTGTTTCGCAAGTACTGGACAAATTACAATTAAGACCTCATGATATCGCCAGATGTACAATTCGGAGAGTTATGTCAGTTCATCCTGACAAGAACACGAATGTCTACAAAATGTCATGGCGGTGCATTCAAAGTTATTGAAAGATTCAGGTTTGGATCAAAGTGGTGGACCGACTGACCGACAGACAGACCAACATTGCCATTCCTAAAAAGTAAGTTTAGGTTTGTATTGGGAATGCTATGTGACCAAAAGGTGGAGCAATAAATAGAGTACTAAAGAAACTGATGAGGTTGCCTGAACAGCAAAAAAAGTAGAGTGGTGTTTCCTTTACCAACAAACATTGTTTTTTTATTTTTGCAGACACCATCTTCTAGCTAGCAAAATCAACCAACAATAGTCAAATTTCATTTCGGCCTTTGGGCGAGTTACTCGGGGAATTCACTTTAATTAGCAACAGTTGTGCAGATATAATCTGCTGCTGCAGTGGTCGCCATTTCAACCTGTGAAAGTGACGGTCAGCTGATGGTCAAATGTTTTATGCATTGTTCATTACTAACAAAAAAGAGCGAGGAGAAGTATAACACTTGATAAGAGATCCAGCATGTAACCAGCTTCTGCAGTTCCTGCACTTTTCTGTTGGAAGTCACAAAAGTACTAATAAAATCTGTCATTATTTCAGCCTTTATGAGAAATACCAACTATACGTTGGTATATACCAACTTTCTATCTTATTTATATTCCTTTTGCCTTTTGTGTAACTGTGACAGAATTTGCTCTCAGGGAACAATAAAGTGTTTCTGATTCTGAAAACATGAAGATTGCAGTTGAAATTTCAATAAGAAAACATTTACATAATATATTCGTTCTGTACAATACAGACAAAGAGTTTAGTGCATGTGGGCACTTTGAGTATCCTTCACAATCTATGGTCATAACATGTCAGGCTATCAGAGTGAGGTGCAGCTGAGACTTTTATTTACACTGATTAGTTGCATCAAATTTATAGAGAACTACGGAATGGTACTGACCCAAGGTACGGACGGTGGCGATCTCGCTGAAGGGTCCAGTGCCCATTTTATTGTGAGACAGGATGCTGAACTGGTAGTCGGTGACAGGAGACAGGCCTGTCACCTGCCACCTGGTGCCAGAGGAAGGGGGCACGGGCACAGAGAACCATTCCTGCTTCCCTTCATTATCATTCACTGAAATCTTCTTCACCCTGCAGAGGGAGAGAGACAGAGAGAAAAGAAGTGAGAACAAAAGAGCGGCGGGGAATTCTGGGCGTCTGATTTTATGAAACATGACAGAAAAGTAGGTTTCATTAATCATTCATACTCATCATCAGTTCCAGATTTTGTGGCAGAGACAGCTTGGATGTATCTCTGCAATTGCACAGAGAGCTTGCAACTCCAATTATGGTGATTTTCATGTTCCTACCAGCGCTGAGATTGTACTGTACATGTCTATTTTTATAGAGCAGATTACTTGACCCGAGGCAAAAAAAAAATAATCACCTATTCAAAACTGGAGAAACTTTTGAAAATTATTAATGTCAGTCTAAAAATGAGGCCCTTTTTTTGTTTTTGAAGATGATGGCTTTGACTCAACAGAAGTGGCATGTTCTTTTATGAGAAAATAGAAAGGGCAGCAGATCACTCACATATTAATTGACGCGCATGATTGTGACACCCGAGTGTAGACTAGATTATGTATGTTATTGTGGAGCATGAAGCAGGTCATACTTACAAAGCAAAATACAACAGCAGAGATTAGTTTACTTTCTAAGAGCAAAACATGAGATTTGTGGGTTTCTCTCCTGTAGTAATTCATTTTACAAGTATATGGGTGAATATTGGCCCACAGAGCTTTCACAACTGCACGATTGGTATGCAATTGGTAATTGGTAATTATTAATTAATATTATCTGTTGGAAGTCACAAAAGTGCTAACCAAATCGGCTATCATTTCCGCCTTTATAAGAAAAAATGAAGATTGCAGTTGAAATGTCAAAGGGAAAACATTATATTCTGCATGTTCTGTACAGTACAGAGTTTAGAGCGTGTGTTCACTTTGACCATCCTTCACAATCTATGGTTGTTACATGCCAGGTGAGGTGTAGCATGTGTAGATGAGATCTATTTTTATATTTTTGATGTAATTTGTATTTCTTTGTATGCTGCTCCTTGATGCAGTGATGACCCAGTTCCCTCTCAGGGATTAAGATAGCTTATCTTCATCTGATGTAGCGCTCCCAAGTTATGTGATTAAACATGAGCATTAGGAGAAGTTTTATGTATACCATCACTTGCATTCTCTGTTTTTTAAACTTTTACTTAATCAAACTAAAATAACCTGCTTTCTAAGATATAATGCTCATACATTCTAACTTTAATACAAGGACTTTTTTTTTGCACATTCCAAACCTAATGGTTCTGGTGAATTTTTGTCCAACTCGCCGCAGTTTTACACTCCATTTATTCCGTCCACCAGTATCTTCTAGTGCATCACGTACAAGCAAACACAAGACATTCATCTGTGATTTCTGAGCCAATATAAAAGCGCTGATTCACAAGAAATAAATGTATTACGCTACCTTTGTCAGTAACCTTCTATTGTAGCTAGCACAGCTGCTGCATTATAAAGCAATGCTCTGGAGCAGCGTTTTGCATTGTAGCTGCCAAGAAGTGATAACAGATAAATGAATTCCTCATCCCAGAGATCAATAGAGTAATACCAGAGCTGTCGATGGCTGCCATGGTTACAGCCCAAGAAGAAAGTGGGAGGCTTTACACCCACCAAACTGAAAATGTCTGTGCTGATCCTCCATCAAAGCCTGCCTCCCAGGATATGTTGGCCTGTTTCACCCCTGGAGAGACGGACAGAGAGATAGCCGCATGGGGACTGGTTCCTGTAAAGTAGGGAACAGAGAGGAGTTGATGGAAATCGGCCAGAACTTCAACTATCTGATACCACTAAAGTTTAGAGGCCATCTCTAGATGCACTGCATTTATCATTTGAAGGCGGCGTGGAGGCACAGGCATCCGGCCTGTGCTGGGTATAATAGAGGTTTACACAGGTAAAAGAAAACAATTTGAAAAAGAAATTTTTTTTCACTTGGCCAGCTAACATAACAGCAAAACCAACTTGTGTTCAGATAGGAATTCTTCTGTTCGTACTCACCCAGGACAAAGACTTGTGTGCTGGCTTTCACCGAGGCTACACGGTTAGCAACGCTGCACTCCCACACCCCTGGTGGTCCTTAGTGAGGGGCTGTAGGAGCAGAGAACCGTTGGGTTCTATGGAATAAGATGTGCGACGAGCCAAGTCGACCTACCAGAAACACACAAAGACAAAGAACAAAACTCTCTGCATCTGTCTAAATATAAAGTATATACAGCTGGCCGGAAAGAAAATCTAATAACCAACATAATGGATCTCTTCTTGAGCTTAATATACTGTTTTTTAACTCAGTCTCATAATGTAACTGAAAACTGCTCCAAGTAAGGAAAAAGAATTCATGTATTTAAAAAATTTCAATTCAATTATTTTTATCGAGGTAAATCTGACAATGTATCGTGATATGTAATATTATATTATATCATGTTATATTTAGCTCATATTGTCCAGCTCTAATATGCTGTGCAGTCAGAAAGTGTTTTGTTTTTCAGTCATTTGTTTTTCTGGCTCTGTAGTCCAGCAGATTACATTTGAAATAAAATAAATTAGGTTAAAAAGTCACCTTTAGTCCTTAAAGTTACAGTGAAATGACAAGTTTCCAAGTTGAATAAAATATGTGGGCGAGGTATAATAAGGGGAAATCCTTCTGATTTCACTGGATCCTGACAAGGCTTGTACAGTGCAACATACTGTCAGACTGTTTGCATCCATCCATACCTCCCTAACCCATGCCATGACATCATGAGGCAGAGGATCAGTTTTATATAAATAAATTAGAAATCGCCTTTAGAAATTTAAACAAAGTTTTTGCCAACTGACAGACATCTCATATCTCTCTGCTCATATAACCCACAAGCTAACAGTCAAGTGCACTTTTACAGCTCGTCGCCCAAATCACATTTAAATGGATACATTTATGTATACGCCCCAAGTGCAGGATGACTCAAAATATTTCCACATTTTACAGGAAGAGAAAAGAAAGGGATTTGATATTAAAAACACGTTTTCTTTTTGAAAATATTTTTGGTATATACACCAAGAGATAACTGAACAATTAACAAAAAGACAAAGGTCTTAACTGTTAGATGTGTTAGATTGTGTGAACATCCATAATGGATGAATACAGTAGAAATTAAGACCCATTTTGTTCATATTTCCTCTCCTGGATTTGAACAGTGCTACAGAAAACCAAAGACAAAAAAAATGTATCACTGTCCAAATACGTTAGGACTGCACCGTTATGTTTCAGCATGTGCACATTTCTGTACGCATTATTTTCTTGGACATATGTAAAAGTGCATGTTTGTGTTTTACAAGCCACTATGTACATTTCAATGAAACATAAAACAAGAACAAAAACAACAACCGCAGTACAATGAATAAAACAGAACTGCTTACTTATTGAATGACCTGTACTGGGTTATTTACCTTGCTCCAGGTCACTTTAATAGTTGGTCCTCATTTCCTTGACATGGGATGAGCAGGGTTCTACCAGCTTCCTGTTTGTATGCTTCTCTGGAGTGATGCTAAATGATGGGGGTCCTGTGAATTGCCAAAGCAATATAGCTGAATCAGGAGATTGCGGCAATGCCAACAATGGATTTTAAGACTGGATTACTGCCGCTTTGGACAAGATTATCTTAATAACAAAAGGATAGCCACACAATTAACTCCCCAATAGTGGAGCCATTGTAGTGAGTCTGAGTTGACTTCTATTAATGCCAG
>NW_024040505.1:0-31131 GCF_014851395.1 Micropterus salmoides | reverse complement strand
CACAGTAGATATTTTACAAGCACCAACCAGGTAAAGCAACACTGAACACACCTGGTTTAGTATAAAAATAATATCCATCCATCCATAACTATACACTTATCCTTTGGCCTATAGGGCAGTTAAAATGCCATGAGTTTAAGCTATTAATGTTTAATAGGAAATTATAGCAGTTATAACCTTGTTATGCTGGCCCGAGCTGAAATGAACATTACAGCCTGCTGAGAGGGAGTTTGGGCTTTTAGGGAGGGCTGAGATCCACAGCTGTAAAGGAAAGGGGTGCGCTGGATTTAAAAGACAAAACGTGTGTCATTGTGAAACGGCATGCGCCGCAATCATCGTTTTATCTTAATGAACTTTTTTTTATAATTGGTGGAAAGTCGTAATTTAGATTAAAATTTCATTAATTGCACAGCGCTATGTTGATGCGCCTGACAGTTTCTTTCTATATCATAATTTATATTTGGGGAGGGTGTCAAGTCAAGTCAGTCAAAATGCTCATGTCCAAGTGAAGTCACGAGTCATTGGCATTAAAGTCAAAGTCGAGTTGCTAGTCTTTGATTTTGTCAATTCGAGGCTAAAGTCATTGTTTTTGTGTGACTCGAGTCCAAGTCATGTGACTCAAGTCCACACGTCTGAGTAATATAGTGCAATTGAGTTTTGTTACTCCCTTCTGCTACCTAGCAGACAATATACGTTAATACAGAAGCAATTATGAAAATAATAAAAAATGGCAGAAATAAACTATAATCAATAGAGCAGTACTGAGGATGAATTTGAGTTTAAAAGTCTGATAGCTTGGGGGAAAAGCTGCTCTGCAGTCTGATGGTGCGGTAGCTGAAACTTCTGTATCTCTTCCCAGAGGCAGCAGGGTGAACAGGCTGTGGCTGGGGTGGATACTGTCCTTTAGTATCCTTTGGGCTCTGGTAGGCACCTCAGCTCACAGATATCACTGATGCCCTGGAGATGGGTACCAATGATCAGCTTTAATCACCCACTGCAAAGCCCTCCGGTCCTGGGCCGTGCACATCCCATGCCAGTTTGTGATGTTTCCAGTCAGGATGCTTTCTATTGCTCCTCTGTAAAAGCTGACAAGAACTTGGCACAGGAATTTGGCCTTCTTATGCTTCTTCAAGAAATCGTTTCTGAGCTTTCTTCACCAGCGTGGAGATGTGACCATGTCAGTTTCTCTGTGATGCTGATTCCCAGGAATCTGAAACTGTTCACCTGCTCCACCTCAGCAACACTGATGTAGACAGGAGTGTGTGTCTTTACCTCCTTCTTCCTGAAATCAAACTTCAGCCCCTTGGTTTTGCTGTTTGCTGTTGAGCAGTAGGTTGTTCGCTGTGCACCACTCTGCAAGATTATCAATTTCCTCCTGATATGAAATCTCATCATTGTTTGAAATCTGGGATGATGGTGGCTGTCTTGAAGCAGGTGGGAACCCTCTCCTGAGACAGATGTGAAAATGTCAGTAACAACATCAACTAGCTGATTGGCGTAGGTTTTTAGTACACGGCCAGAAATGTTATCAGGCCCAGCTGATTTAACATATTCACTCTCAGCAGGACTCTCCTCACATCTACTGTGGATACTGACATTGGCCAGTCCTCTGGAGGTGGAGTAGACTTTACAGCTGGCCTTGTTAAGGAGATCAAAGCAACCATAAAATGTGTTAAGTTCATCTGGTAATGTGGCCTCACACATGATGGGGGCGCTCTCCTGGGCGGTGGCCTCTCTGAACCATAGACTGTATATAAGAAGTGGACATAGTCATCGTGATGTCACCCGTTGGTTTGTGGACTGCCATTTTGAAGCCTCAAGTTTGGCCGATAGGGCGCTGCCAGGTTGAGTTTTTGCAACCAGGAAGTGCCCGGAAGTGACCATATTTGAACGAGACGGCTGAGCTAACGGCCATGTGCTGGACTAGCTAGCTTGCTTAGCTAGGTGCATCTGTAATTCACATTAACTGTGATTTTAACAGGGCTGACAACTTTGTCTAGCGAACAACAGTCTTAAAACTAAATGTACTTACCAGAGAAAGTATACGGGCCAACTCCTAATGCTGGTTAAATTTACACAGTGCCGTGGGTATGAGCCGGCTCTAGCCTGATTGACAGGTCGCCGTGGTAACGACTTGTCAATCATAGATAATCCCACCCTGAAGCATATTCTTCAGGGTGGGATTCTCAAAACAGTCTATGCTCCCAAAACAGTCCTGATCTGCTGCAGATTCATCTGTCCACACTTTGACTGTTTTAATTGTTGGCTTGACCGTTTTAATCAGCTGGGTGTAAGTGGGCTGAACAAGGAGAGAAATAGGGGTGATAAACCAAAATGGGATGAGGGAGGGCTTTGTAGCTGCCAGGAATATTGGTATCGACATGGTTGTGACGGTGTACTGTCACTACGGTTGAGAATGCCATACCAACAAGCCTGGCTCTTTGCTACAGTGGTCAAGTGTGTTTGTTCCTCTGGTGGGGATGTGGACAATTTAGGTAACACTGTTCTGAGATTTGTTTGATTAAAATCACCAGTAACAATAAAAACACCATAAGGTTATTTTTCATGTGACTGCTGATAACCTCATACAGTTCCTGTAGTGCATTTTTTGAATTTCCATCTAAATAATGTTGACATTATCATTCAGGGTGAAAGGTGTTGACAAATATTGAATAGATTGTAATGGAATTTGGCAAAGACATTGTCCTCGGGTTGAATTGTAATAGCTCTAGTGATGAGTCCAGAAAGACAGGTGCAAAGACAACCCATTTCATCACATGAAATAAGTTATATAAAAGGATAACTCTGAGTTAATTTGCACAAGGTCCCTATTATGAGAGACCATTTCTTCAAAGCCTGCTTAACATTTCTCTCTGCTTCAATGAGTTTCAGAGATACTGGAAATGTATTCCATTCAATTGCGGTGGTTTTGACGGAGCAATGTTTTTAAGAGTGGGTGCTTTTTTTTGTTGTTCTCGCCCCTCATTATTCAAGACTTAGAAATTGTTAAAAGTGCATGTATAACTTTTCCTTCTGTTTTGAAACGAGCAGCTCACTTCAACCCCTTTCTTTTCTGTCTCTTGATATCTTCTTCTTATACTTTTTGGCTTTTTAATTCTCCCACTGACACAGTGAGTGATGGCAATCCCCCTTTCTCTCACTTTCTCTCTGCACACGCACATGCACTGTCATCACTGTCTCTCCCCTAGACGGTTAGTGAACAGTGTACTATATTCACCACATCAATTTAACTCACACTGCAGCTCAAACTCCACAATGGCACTTTCCATGAGGGGAGGGCACGTAGGAGGCGATGATTGTGTGTGTGTGTGTGTGAGCTTACATGCATTAATGTGCCCGTATATGTGAGGATTGAGGACATCTCCTTGAATTCAGATCCATCCAAAAAAGAAAAAAAAAGAAAAGAAAAAAGAAATCCACATACAGAGGCTAGGCTGGTGAAAGCCATTGACAGGCAGCGTGTCGTTGCAGCATCTATTTTGTTTTGGCAATGCTGTATTCTGGGCTGCTGTTGTGCATCAGCCAAAAGCTGCAGAATACATCCATGGAAACTCCACCACATTATATCTCTGGCAGCCTAAAACATTGCCTGACTCAATTGTAGAGTGGTGTGGGGATGAAAAAGAGGGTCTTGGTGATGGTAAAAGAAGCAAAATAATGGCTTAGGTAAGGATGTATGTGTGGCCATAGAGTTAAACCCCCAAACCATCAATTGGCATAGGTTCGTAAATGGATCACTGTATGGATAAATAAATAGGCATAGCAACAGAAGATGCATGACAGACAGATGTACTGGCAAGGTACATGTACGTATGTTTAATCCAAGTTGCTCTGTGTTTTTATGTGATGTACAGTTTTTGAGTAGTTGCTTAACTAACCTTTTTGGTTAAACTCTTGCTTTGCATACTGTATGCCCGTGAGCTGCTCTCAGCCGTCCCTCTGCACCCATGAAGATCCTAATGAATACTGCTGTCTGTTCTCTGGAGAAAGCACCCACTGTTTCTCTCCGTCTCAGAGGAGGAGGCAAGGTGCTGCTGCTGGCTCGCTAATACCCGCCATTGAATGTAGAGCACTATAAAGCTATCTCTGAGGGATAAATGCACTTCAAGAACCAATTAATGAAAGGTACAAGTTTAAACTGAGGCAAGCAAATAGCCGAGAGGTAAACAAGACACAAATTCCAGCTTGTTCTTTGTACTATGCCTTTTGCTTTAATTAAATCATGTGTTTTAAGGGAAGGTTTAATGTAGCACTTGGGCTAGAAAATGGCAAACAAAAGTAGGAAAACACACCTTGTGAGGTGAAAGTCATCATATAAAAATCAGTAAAAAGTAAAACGTGCAGCATAAAGGGAAAAGGTCCCTGCTGTTCAGGAGTGAGGTTTTGCCTCAAGTGAAGGATCTTCAAGATTCCTGAAGTGCTGCATCTCCAGTCATGCAGATGCAGGACTGTTGTGTTGAACAAGGAGCTGAGGCTGAAGCTCTTTATTTAGTCAATCTGGGTTCCAACCCTTAATTATAGTCACAAGCTTTGTGTAAAGATCAACAGAGGTGATCGATGCAAGTGGCTGAAATTAGGTTCCTCTGCAAGGAGGAAGAGTAGATTCCTTAATGTTGAAAGCAGCAGATGTGGTTCCTGCTGCTTAGTTTAATGTCTCTCTGCAGTAGTTTTTTATTCAACATCTGAAAAATCCCCCATAGAAATTGATTTGGGTACCAAATGACTTTTTCTTGCCATGATATTAGAGAAAGTGGAATATTCTCTCTTTTGAAAGGTTCCTGTCAGGCTTTACTTCATAGTACAGAGACTACACTTATAAAGGTCATAAATGACATTTGGCTAAATTCAGATTCTGGTTGGTTGTTGTATTGTTTTAATATTGTTTGACCTTTCTGCTGCCTTTGATACACTCGATCACTGCATTTAAACAGATTTAGAACTAGTAAAATGGTTGGGTGTAACAAGAACTGCTCTAGAGTTCAGTTTCAATTCAATGAATTTTTTCAAAGAGGAAAGTCTTATACCTGCTTTAAAATGTGGAGATTGTGTCTGCCTCCGGAACCCAAACTGGGACTCCCATTCTAAGTGGTTGACTTTCTTTGTGTCTGTAGAGAATGTATTCTGGCAGTGCAAGTATTACCTGTGGAGTCCCCCAGGGGTCTTTTCTTTCTTTTCTTGGCCCTTTGTTTTAGTTTGTTTTAAGTCAAGTCATTCGCAATTGCAACATGTCATTTCACTGTTATGCTGACAAAACACAAATATGTCTGTCCATAAAACAGACCTCTCCTCTGCTACATCACTTACAACCTACCTGGCACATATAAATCCTGGAAGGCTAATAACAGTCTCATGTAAAACGCAGATTAAACTGATGGTGGCCTTTAGCCCAGGGGAATACATAACGCAGGCTGTAGTCTCTTTGGAAATCATGGGGTGAATTTTGATTATTTTATACTAATTACTGTAACTTATCAAAGATATCCATCTGTCAGCTCAGGAGCATTGGGTGGGGACTCGAGTTTGAGACTCGGACTCGAGTCCGACTTAAGTGCACATACAGTGACTTCAGACTCGAGAGAGGACAACAAACACCGGCAGCTGCTGTGCCATTCATCATAAACTTCGGCTTTAAAACTTCATCACATGCATCCAAGTACTCCACTGCTTGGCTAGCCAGCAAGGGCCCCTAAAGATGCCCAAATAATGACCTAGTCCTTTTCATCACTTGATTGAATCCACTGAGAACTTTTGGGTTTTGTCAAACTTGAGATTTACAGTACAGAAGACAATATACCTCTTTGAACAGCATTTGGGATGCTGTGGTTATTGCTTCAGCGGGGAGATAGTGAACAGATCAAGAAACTGACAGACTCCATGATGGAAGGCTCATGGCAGGTTTTGAAAAGAAAGGTGGCAGTATTAGTTACAAAATATTTTTGAAAGGTGAAAAATGTTAATTAATTTTAATTTTAGAAAACTATAAGTTGCCTTATAATTCTGCATACTTATATATTCTCCTGAGCAAGACAAAACTCACTTTTCCTCAGTTAAACATTCGGTTCGAGGTTCAATTATATTTTGAATTGACTGAGAGCACTGTGTTATAAAATTTATACAAATGACTACAATTTGCTGAATAATTGTGCACACACTATAAACAGAGGTTTATATTATTTCAAGGTCAAAAGACATCTAGATATTTAGGTTACAACTTGGTTGGAAAATGAATGTTTGTTAGATATCTAAGTTGCTTCTAAATGTTGTTGCAATGAAATTTCAATAACTGTAAACAAGTTTAAGTACTATAACTTAACTATGTTATGTAAAGCAGTGTTGAAACAGTGGATACAGTATAATGTTGACATTTGGAAAAATCTTTTGAGTAAAATTTAGCTAAATTTTTAACCTGGATGTCTATAGCACTTTTGACCTACAAATCATTAAATCAGCATCTGATGCATGCATTTCTTTTACTGCAAAAAGTGATTCTATGATATGATTTGTGAGGTGGAAAAAGGGCCAAGAGCAGAAGAGCAATTTGATATTGGAGCAGTAGAATATCAGATCTACAGAATCTGAGATGTCAGGATCCTAGTTTGAAACATTACCAAACACGTTGGAGGTTTTCATCAAAAAGAACTGGACCAATTACTGCAATCCAGTTGATCCTGAACAGTAACTGGCAGTGTGACCGGCACACACATGGCTACACTGCACTTTGCCCCAGGGAATTATCTTCAAAAAAATGCTCATGTCTTTCTACAGCTAAATTCATTTACAACCAATAAGCCTTTGGACAGATACGAAAAAGTACAACAAATCACGACTCTTTTGTAATGATGTGCGCCAGTTTTTGGTTGTAAATACATAAAAACTAGGGTTGTATTTATTTTTTACAGATTTGAAACAAAATAACAGAATAGGTGCCCAAAGGCCTGTCTACCTGGGAGGAGACCCCGAGGTAAACCCAGAAGACACTGGAGGGAATATATCCCTTTTGTCCTGGGAATGCCACCTGGGAATGTGACTTGGAAATGTAAACTGTTGCCATTGTATACATGCCACTGAGTAAGTGGCAGAAGACAAATGAGTGTAGTGGCGAAAGTCTAATTTATCAATTAGTCAATCAATAGAAAATGATTTAACAATAATAATAATCAATTCAGAAATTTATTAAATGAGAAACAATTTCTGGTTATTTTGTCTCAAATGTGAGGATTTGTGTTGCTTTTCTCTGTTTATCATTGTAAATTGAATATCTTTGGGTTTTGGACAAAGAGATTTGAGGGTTCTCACTTTGTGATGAGAATTTTTTTCTATTATTTGACAATTGATAGACTAAGGTGATCATTAAAGGTAACTTGTGGGTGTTTTAAACACTGGCTGCAGTGGGACAATGTTTTTATGAGCACTGGGAATGCATTCAGCATGTTTGTTAGACTTCAAGGACACACAATGGTTGGTTTGAAAAATAACATGTAAACATAGCATGTTTAACTTCACAAAAAACATTTTTAAAAAAAATATATAACAAAATCAATAACTAAAATAATCTATAAAATAATGAATAACTAAAACAAATGTTTGGTTGCATTAGTATTAAACTTACTGAGACATTGTGACCTAGTTTTACCATTGCAGCAGCAAACTGGCAGGACTCACCCTCTGTACAAACAATCCATAGATTCAGGGGAAATACATATTTTCATAATTATGAGCTGAATTAGGTGCCCGCCAGATATTACACAGTTTGAGAAGCAGGGAACTTGGGCTGAAGGATGCCAGTTGAGCGGAGAACACAGGGCAGAAGCCCTAGAAGGGCCTTGCCACCCACTCAACCAGAAGAGGTATCAGTGTCAACATCACTGCTTGAGCATCACATGGTCTTAGGCTTGGTTTAGAATTTGTATTTATAGAAGTAAATTCTCATTTGCATGCTCATTTCCTTAATGAAGTTAAAAGTAATTACTGTAGCAATTTCAGCTGATGCTCTAATCCAAAGCAACTTAGGAAGAGAAATAAGAAAATACTTTTTGTTGTCTCCAAGCGGCTGCTGTGATGCCAAGAGCAAATTGTTTATTGAAGGTTTTTATCTACACAGAGGCATTAAGGGGATGCTTATTGGGTTGAAACATACTCAGGGTTAATCTTTTTTTGGTTGACTGGACAAGTCAACTATACATCTGTTTCAACTGGACTAATGTTTAATGCAATGGCCCCGGTGTGTGTACGCGCGTGTGTGTTTTCTTGCTCCAAGCTGCCTTGGTGGGAGGTGTTGGGAAGTCTTATTAATCCTGACAGTGTGCGTCATTTTCTATGGTATTATTTGTGCCTGTTTGTTAATGAATGTTATGTATTAGCTGGGAGCATATTTTTTTGATGACATTAGGCGGTTATGGAAATGACACTCTAGTCAAATTGGCTATTATGGAATGGTCACAATGTAGAAGAGATGTCTTTCTGTAAGAACTTTGTTAAGGATGCAGATTTCATTTCTGGGTGACCCTCGCACTGAAAACAACAAAAACTGAACTAAAACTTACCCAGATTTTCTATGGTCTAAAACAAAAATATGGTTAAAAAAAATCTTCAGTAGAGAAGATGAAAAGCACTTTGTCACCAAAGGAGATACAGCTGTGATTTATTTTATTTGAAGTATCCACTTTGTCCTTTATCACCAGCAACAACTGCAGTTGTTATAATTTAAAATGAATCTACATGTAACATTTAAAGTTTCTTGTGTATTCTTACAGGTTCAGAAACAGACAGAACAGAAACAGCTGGCAAAATTTGTATCATGTACAGTACTTGGCAGGGAGGAGACTGGTTAAAATGCAAGAATCATATTTGTTTGCAGGAGGAATGCATTTTTAACATTGTTCCATGTTTTCACCCTCATTTAACATGAGTAATTATAGCACAGGATGAAGTCACAAACAATTTGTCTACAAGATACTTCATCTTCAAATTCAATTAGCATTACCCAAAGCCTGTGAGCTTGTTTCCACACTTGGCTCGCTACATTATGCATGACGATTAGCTGTTTGTATAAATTAAATGTGAGAGCATAATGCTGCACTCTTATGCCAAACTTGCAGGGGAACTGAGATTTCGAATTATTAGAAAGAATGAGCGATAATGAAGCAGATGGAAGAATGTAACCTCAGCAGATGACGCAGCTTAATTCAGGAACAACAGACACAATGATGCGGCTACGCATAGCTATCAAAAAAAGGAGCTAAACAAAAATTTAAATTAAAAATGTATACCGGAACTTCTTGATCACCATGGTGGGCACATTGGTTTGCCGAAGATTTTGAAGATTCATACATGTTTGTTTAGTACTCGTTAATTAAAAGTAAACCTTCAGTTTTGAAACCAAACACAATAGTTGAGCCTGGATATGTATGTTTTTTCAAAAACAAAGAAAGTGACAAATGCATCCATGTACATGGTCAATATTGTAAGGAGGGCTGTAACAAAAAACTATTATTTCATTATTGATAATCAATTATTCACTTCTATAAATAAATAAATAATATAATAAATGTAAGTGAAAGTACAGTGTGCCTACAGAAAGACCAATGTGAAGTTCACTACAATAATATAAAACTCAAATAAAAACTATATACATTCGAGATGGACGGCACAGTGGTCCAGTGGATAGCGCTGTGGCATCACAGCAAAAAGGTTCGTGTTTGAACCCGGTTGCCCCGGCCTTTCTGTGTGGAGTTTACATGTTCTCCCAGTGTCTGTGTGGTGTTTCTCTCCGGGTGCTCCAGCTTCCTCCCACCGTCCAAAGACATGCGAACTAGGTTAATTGATGACCCTAAATTGTCCTTATGTGAGTGTGACTGGTTGTTTCCATGTGTGGCCCTGCGATGGACTGGCGACCTGTCCAGGGTGTACCTGCCTCCAGCCCCCCGCGACCCTCTACGCAGGATAAAATTGACAATGGATGGACAATTGAGATGCTGGAACTAGTTAATATGTATATCTTAATATCTTTAATTTAGGGCTGGGCACGTTAACGCATTATTATCGCATTAACAACAATTATTTTATCGCACGTTAATGCAGTTTTTATTTTATTATTATTAGTTTGAAAGTCCCTTGCTCACTGGCTCTGAATACACATACACATACACATACATACAAACCATGGGTCCACACTACGCGGTCATCTTTTTCCATATTTTCCACCAGCATCTGGTGGAAAAATATGGATAAAGCATCTGCATAATTTTACTCTTCTCATTTGCTCAGGGTTTTTATTCTTTAGTTGGTCATCCTGCTTTATGTGTTAATGGTACACATGCTGTCAGATATATGTAGTGTGACCATACCTTGTGATACAGTATATGCATATAATAAATACCTTTACAATACAGAAAGATACATGGTTAGTTGTTATGTAAGTTGCTGGTGGCCAACTTGGCAGGGGTCTTTTTTTCTCTTCCTGCTGGGCCAAAGTGTTCCAGATTGGACCAAGAATCAGTTCAGTTTATTGTCACACACATTAAAAAGTGCAGCAAAGCCTTCCAATGCAATTAAATGCTTGTGCTCTGGCAACACCCCTCTGCACAGCTTACAACCCAATCAACTGTGCATAAACAAATACAAGTAAAAAGTTGCATAAGCATGGTGGTTCTTAATATCCATTTTAAATGTTAAAATCATTTTAAGAAGTAGAACTACTTTTAAAATTGTAGCCAAGAATCAACATGATCCGCTAATTTTATCCATGAATAATCAGTAAAGAGTATCTTCCTCTCATCTGTGACCCTGTGGGCTGACTGTTGATGAGTCTCACTGCCTGTGGATAAAAGCTCTTCTTAAAGCAGGTGGTGTGAGACTTGATAGTGCGCTAACAACCCTCAGATGGTAACAATATAGTAAATAGATGATGGCTTGGATGAGTATTATCTTTAATATCTTATCTGTATCTTTAATCTTTTATACTGAATGCTGTCCTTCTGCAGTGAGAGCAGTGTATTGCTGCAGGCTGTGGTAGTTTGCTACATATGTGTGTCATAGTAGAAACACTGACTACAGTTTTTTTGAGCTGCTTCAGATTTTTCACAGATGAGTTAACACACGACACTATCTAGCCAATGCTTTCCATTGTGCACTGATTGAAGCAAACCATAATATTTGTTGGCACACCATTTTTAAGACATCCAAGGTAAAAGAGCCTTTGTTGATCTTTTTGATGCCCTGCCAAGTGAACAAATCAGAAATCTTAAAACATTTAAAACTGTTGTTGGTCTCAACAGCAGCACCATAGATAGACAGTAAAGTGAGGCTAAAATAAAGTTTTCCTGAAAATCAATGAAGGTTTTGTTTTGAGAGACAGGCTGTTCTTCACACCACAGGTACAGCTACCACATCTCTATCTCATAGGCCTCCTTGTTGTTATCATGGATCAAAGTCACACACAGTCAGTGGCACACTCCTTCTTGATGTTGTTTTATTCTTTTTGTAGCTTCATCATGCACTGCAGCTACTACAGTAGCTGCAACTGATTGGTAGAGCCTTCAACATTGTCTTTCGCATAGGATAGCCTACCTTCTCTTGCAAAGTGACTCCACGTTGACAGACACCAGTGCAGTTTTTACACTGTCATGCTTTCCCTGCACCAGCTTCACCCTGCAGAGTAATCATTTTGTCCACCTCCACAGCAGTGTGTGAGATGTACTGCAGGAAGACCAAGGAGACTCAACACCACCTGTACCATGACATGGTGCAACACATCAACCAGGCCATGCAGCATGTCCTACCATCAGTGTGTCGGCTTATTCTTGAACATGTTTTTCCACCCAGGCATTTTCAGCTGTGTTGGGCATAAATGTATTTTGAGAAACGAATGCAGTGCTTTAATTTGCTGCCCATACATTCCAATGAAAGCTGCAGACCTACAGTGGGTACGGAAAGTATTCAGACCCCTTTAAATTTTTCACTCTTTGTTTCATTGCAGCCATTTTCCAAAAATCAAAAAAGTTCATTTTATTTCTCAGTAATGTACACTCAGCACCCCATCTTGACAGAAAAAAACAGAAATGTAGAAATTTTTTATAAAAGAAAAACTGAAATATCACATGGTCATAAGTATTCAGACCCTTTGCCGTGACACTCATATTTAACTCAGGTGCTGTCTATTTCTTCTGATCATCCTTGAGATGGTTCTACACCTTCATTTGAGTCCAGCTGTGTTTGATTATACTGATTGGACTTGATTAGGAAAGCCACACACCTGTCTATATAAGACCTTACAGCTCACAGTGCATGTCAGAGCAAATGAGAATCATGAGGTCAAAGGAACTGCCTGAAGAGCTCAGAGACAGAATTGTGGCAAGGCACAGATCTGGCCAAGGTTACAAAAAAATTTCTGCTGCACTTAAGGTTCCTAAGCGCACAGTGGCCTCCATAATCCTCAAATGGAAGACGTTTGGGACGACCAGAACCCTTCCTAGAGCTGGCCGTCCAGCCAAACTGAGCTATCGGGGGAGAAGAGCCTTGGTGAGAGAGGTAAAGAAGAACCCAAAGGTCACTGTGGCTGAGCTCCAGAGATGCAGTCGGGAGATGGGAGAAAGTTGTAGTAAGTCAACCATCACTGCAGCAATCCACCAGTCGGGGCTTTATGGCAGAGTGGCCCGACGGAAGCCTCTCCTCAGTGCAAGACACATGAAAGCCCGCATGGAGTTTGCTAAAAAACACCTGAAGGACTCCAAGATGGTGATAAATAAGATCCTCTGGTCTGATGAGACCAAGATAGAACTTTTTGGCCTTAATTCTAAGCGGTATGTGTGGAGAAAACCAGGCACTGCTCATCACCTGTCCAATACAGTCTCAACAGTGAAGCATGGTGGTGGCAGCATCATGCTGTGGGGGTGTTTTTCAGCTGCAGGGACAGGACGACTGGTTGCAATCGAGGGAAAGATGAATGCGGCCAAGTACAGGGATATCCTGGACGAAAACCTTTTCCAGAGTGCTCTGGACCTCAGACTGGGCCGAAGGTTTACCTTCCAACAAGACAATGAAAGCACACCGCTAAAATAACGAAGGAGTGGCTTCACAACAACTCCGTGGCTGTTCTTGAATGGCCCAGCCAGAGCCCTGACTTAAACGCAATTGAGCATCTCTGGAGAGACCTGAAAATGGCTGTCCACCAACGTTTACCATCCAACCTGACAGAACTGGAGAGGATCTGCAAGGAGGAATGGCAGAGGATACCCAAATCCAGATGTGAAAAACTTGTTGCATCTTTCCCAAAACGACTCATGGCTGTATTAGATCAAAGGGTGCTTCTACTAAATACTGAGCAAAGGGTCTGAATACTTATGACCATGTGATATTTCAGTTTTTCTTTTTAATAAATTTGCAAAAATTTCTACATTTCTGTTTTTTTCAGTCAAGATGGGGTGCTGAGTGTACATTACTGAGAAATAAAATGAACTTTTTTGATTTTTGGAAAATGGCTGCAATGAAACAAAGAGTGAAAAATTTAAAGGGGTCTGAATACTTTCCGTACCCACTGTAGACACCTCTTCAACCCTGTCTTCTAGAAATATAATAATACGACATATTTGCAACAGATAATACATAGAAAGAAATGCAGCTTAATTTTCTTTCGGTTAACATAATGAGGAAACATTTGTTATAAACGTATCTGCAAAGTCAATCAATATACTCTCATAGCAACTAAAGCACGATAAACATTTTAAATAATGAAAATACTAACGTTGACCTAAAGCACAAGAGAGGATGTGTTACTTTTTAAAATTTAACCAGAACCACACTTCAGTCAGGACAACTTTATCAAATGCTTTATTGATGCAGTAATTATTTTTGACGGTGCGGCTCTGTTCTGGGACCCCCCTGCCCCTCCACGTGCCTACGCGAAGAGCCATGAGGCGGAGAGAACAGCTCCCCGCCCTTCCATGTGCCTACATGGAAAAGCCATAAGGCAGGGATAGGCATGGAGAGCCCCTCATATATGGATAGGCAAGGGCAGAGAGAGAGCAGCAAAGACCCCCCCCCAGAACTATTAAGTTGTGTATAAACGTAACTTCAAAAGAGATGGATCTGAGACCACAACACAAGCACTTTATGGTGTTTTCTAAACTGCACTGTTGAATCCGGCTCTGGTTCTTTATCCCCTTTGGTACGATTCATTCACCAGTCACAACAAATTCTGGAGTGGTTTGTTTGTAGTGGGAATGTGTTTCGAACTCAATCTGACCAAACTACTAAGGTGTACTCGCAGGTTTGAGCTAATCAGCTCACATAGCCAGGTTTCCTTGGGATAAGGATGAGCAAAGCCAACAGCTAGCCAGAGAATTAATTGACTAGGACTAGCCACAAAATGTGTTGCCTTATTGATATTAGCTTCTTCAAACGATGCAGATAATATGATACTCATTCAGCTGCTCAAGGAGAGGGGATTTGGAAAAAAACTGAAATGCTCTTTTGTTGATTTATGCACTAACCCAGAACAGACCTTGTCCCTGTGTTTACTTTCTTGCTCCCATTTCAGTCACATCTATTGAATGAGCAGCGTGAATGTTCTCACATTGCCATAGCAATTTTATTAGCTTACATCTTTCTGTGTGAAAATGAACAGAGCCAGAGGAAAAATACAACTAGTTAACATATCATTAACAAATTAGGACCAGAGAAAAGGAACTATAGGTTTGAAAATGCTGTAAGTGTTTCCACTCATACCACTGGACTTTACACTCAGATAATGCCATGCACAAAAAAGGCTCTAAGAAAGTGTAGAAAATCTATTTTATGGATGGATTTAAATAACCATGAGTAATAACTGACCTTGTTTGCAGTTCAAGGTGTCCATTCAACATTTTTACAGACATGTCTTTTATATTGGTTCTTCATGGAGAAAATGCTGTGTGGGTTGCAGTGGTTTTTTTTGTTGCAGTACAACAGTTGACTACGAGAACAAATTGGCAGAAAGACTGACTCACTGTATCCACTCACTGTGTCTTTAACGTGGGGGGAAATAAGAGGGGCATGCCATGCAACAGAGGCCTCCGGCTGAAACCAAACCAGACACTGTAATTATATGCTATGCTTCTTAGACCACCCCTCCCCCCCGCCCCCCTACAACACCCATATTTTCAGTTCTCAAAAATAATCCATGCTTTAGGGTCATCCACATACTGAATTTACAAGTGATTTATTAGGTCACAAAAACCCTGTGTTAATTGGTGTGAACCTGTCTTGGAAGGGATCTATTTACTTGCACGCGATTTACTTGCACTGCAGAGCCTCCCAACTCCTGCCTCAGATGGCAGTGACAAGGAGGGGACAGTGAGGGGGTAGTCTGAGGCAAGCATCCTTGAAAGCACAAGACAGGGGATTGCTCTATGGCTTTGACCCCTGGCGTGATGGACATGATGGACTTGATAATCCGGCTGACTGTAGCCACCGATTCGTTTCCTTCTATTTTCCTTCAATTTACTGCTGCAGTGGGCTGTCAGTCTTCTCTCACTAGGTGTTCTGTCTGTGCTTTAGCCTCTTATTCAGCTATCTTTAGACAGGCATAGCCTTATCGCTGTCTATTGTCCTGAATACTCATTTTTTTCCGTTATGTCCCTTGTGATCTAGAGGTTGTGTCACATAGAAAACGGTGAACTTATTTTTGTTGGAATAAAACATTTACGTAAATTTATAGTTAAAGTTACTCTGAACAATGGCAGAGATACATTTGCTATGAGGGGCATTTTTGAACAATATACTGTAGATACTTTAACTATAGAGTTATACTGACATACTACAGCAAATCAAATATTGAGACATTGTACTTTTGCCATTAACCCTTTCTCAGTAGGGGTCTGAAAGCATCTTAAACACTAGGGCTGAAACTAACAATCATGTGCATTATCTTTAATCTGCAAATTATAGTAGATTATTTGTCTTCACAGACCAAAACACAAAGATTTTTATTTACAACTATATAAAACAGAGCATAGCAGGAAATCCTCATGTTTGAGAAGCTGGGACCAGCTAATGATTCACAAAATATATTATCAAAATTGTTGTTGATTGCTTTTTACCAATCTATGAATGACTGATGAATTGTTTCAACTGACACACCTGGAGCTTCATTACAGAAACATTTCCTAATTGCTTCAAGATAGGGTAAAGCCCACCTTCCTATTACAGAAGCAACTCATGGCTGTGTCCTATCTCAGATTTGTATCTTAGGAAATGTTAACCAGAACTATAAACTTGATTCTTCTTCACTTGTCCTGTTATGCCTGCATCCTTGACAACGGCTGTCTTACTTGTCACTGACTGGCTGGCTTGCTGTTAAGAACAAGAAAAAATTTGTGTATAGTTTTAGCTTAAATTTTAGCAATGAGTCTGAGGCATTAATCATGTATTATTATTGTCCCATGATAAAGATTTAACAAAGATGTAGCATATTGATCAAATTCAAAAATCTTGGCAGTTGGTATAACCATTAATACATCATCTGGGACATTTAAAGGGTCATCATACAGTATGAGTAGCCTTTTAATGATTTAGTGCAGGGTCTAGGATTCCTTATTAGATATGACTTTTCCTGTGCAGGTAAGAAACATATTTCTGTAACACCAAATATCCTAAATATCATCCTAATCTGGGATAAGATAGGATTTTGGCAGTTTTATTGTACATGGAAGTTACAACAAGTTCCTGTTATATGGCGAAACATGGAAAATCAACAGCATGCAACGGACTCGGCATTCAAGGACTGCACAGCAAAAACATGACGGTGGCGCTATGTCTATGACTGAATATTAGATGCTTTTCACTTCATGTGGCTCTTTGCAGTGCTGAATTTATGCAATGCATGCTGGACTTCACATAAGTAAGTCAATATAATTTTGTCACCGGCGCTGCAAATTGTCACCATGTCATATGACAGCTGCAGTTTTCTGCGTCCGGTGACTGCAGTTGCTTTTCTCCGCCTGCACAAAGTTTAAACTACCTTTTGCCTGATCTTCTGGCATTTGTCTTTGCCAATGTCACAAGATCAGTCATTGTTAAGATCACGGTAAGCTCACACACTGTACGGGATGCATAATGTGTCCGACTTGACGGCAGTGTTTTTATAATAATAATAATAATCTTTATTTTTAAAAGAGTTCACTGACTCAGCTGACCTGATTTCCTCGGGCAGGCTGTTCCAGAGCCTCGGGGCCCTGACAGCAAACGCTCTGTCCCCTTTAGTTTTCAGTCGAGACTCTGGAACAGACAGCAGACCTCTGCCCGAGGATCTCAAGGTACATGCTGGTGTGTATGGGACTAAAAGGTCAGAAATATAACAAGGCGAGAGGCCATGAAGAGCTTTAAAATAAAAGAGCTTTATATCCCACCTGTAGCTCACGTTTGACTATCAAGTCGGCAAAAGTCAGCAGCAGGCATCTCGAATGCACCTACTGACATGAAGGTGTCTTCAGGGCGAGAGTCTTATCAAACATGTAAAGTTTGGGACAGATTTGAGCATGTTCAGTCATGTTACAACACCTTCCTGTTTTATGGCTAAAATATCTTACTTTGACACCACACTATGGACAATGACAACTCACAAGCTTCATCATATAGCATCACCAATGGCTTTTCTGAGACAGTTTTAAGGTGAATGTGGCCAACTTGCTAGGAGTATGTTATCACCTCAAGTGTATTTCGGTCCAGGGGAGGGAGAAGAGTTACAATTAAGATTGAAACTGGGCCAAAAGAAACAAGGAAACAGGTCATGTGCAGACAAAAATGTTTATATTGATGTGTGAACGAAGAAAATGCATAGAGAGGGGGTCACAAAAACACAGGACTTTGACCAAGGGGGCTGGCTGGTCGTGTTCTGCGTGAAACCAAAGGTCTATGTTGACTGTATTCATTTTTTTATTTAGTGACAAGTACTTTTTCACTGACACACATGTTTCAGCATATTATGCGTCATTATTTTGCAGTCTAAAAGCTACCTTTCCCAACTTAATCATTTCTGTTGCTTCAGTGATCCATTCTTTTTGAGTTGGTGTATTCAAAGAAGTCCGGTTATTCCTGATTACCTTCTTTGTGACCACACATAACAAGAGAAAGACATTTGTATTGTCTGAACATACCCTGCTGTAGTTATGCAAATTGTGGTGTGAGTGGAATGGCTTTATTAGCGTGGATCATAGCTTGCTTTGTCATACCAAACCAAAGCTAATTTTATTGCTGCCCCACAACAGACGGAGCAGAGTTCCTTCAGCAGCACCACATTTTATACATTTACTGTCATCCCTTTGCCCATTTTGTATAACTGTGATGAGACCTAAAATAATCTGTTTAATAGCCTTAATATTTTAAATTGCCTAAGTTTGTTTTTTGTACAATGGTCTGCCTCCCCTTGATGATGGTTTTAAATTAAAGCCTCCTCATCCTTACACCTTATGTGTGTCAACTACAGCAGTGATGTCCAATCAATATCCATAGAGGGCAAAGAATGTGAAGGTTTTTCAATCAGCAGAGCAACTGCTGATGTCATTGACTGAAGAACCTTTACTAATGAAGCTATACATTTACAGCTTAACATTTCATCGCGCACCAGTATTTCACATATGGGATGACTGTAGAGAAGATGGAGTCCAGTACACAACTTCCTGTACAACGATGATTAAAACAATTCACAGCTCATAAAGCTTTTATGTGTGCCACACCTTTCAAGTAATTCTTTTCCAGGAAAAATTAAATCTCCACAGAGAAAAAGATGTATTTTTATATTATTAAACAGCAAGAGTCCCTCCTTTATTTTTACTGCCCTGACGCTCTCTCTGTCTGCTTGCATCAAATCCTTAAGCGTGATCATAGAGTCTGGTGGATTCCCCTGTAGCAAAGACTCTGTAAAGCACATAACTCTGCATTCACAATATTCCCGCTGGGTCCTGACCAAGGCAGGGAGCTCATCAATCTTTTTTTTGCCAGTGATCTCACTTTCCCCATCCAGATAGATGGAGGGTAGGGTTTAAATCTCCTTTCGTTTTCTCTCTCTCCACCTTCACCCCAGCTCGCTTCTCTCTCCATCACGCAAGCAGCTCAGTCAGTAGATTCTTCGGCCTTGGGCCAGCTGCCAAAATCAGTGTGATCAGGTGCTGCCAAGTCTAAGGCTATGGACAGCTTGGAAAACTCAGTTAGAGTGTCCATTGTTCAAGTAAGTCCCCAATTAGTCTGTTTATCAGTTGTGACTACTGCTCTGTAAAACTGATTGAAAGCTTACCTCAGTGTTAGCTGGAATATATTTTTGGTAATCAAGTTGGCTAAAACTGAAGATATAGCCCTACAGAACATGGATGACGCCACATCCACCATGTCAATGAAACCAAGTTGTACAAACTACATAGAGTGCCCATTGTGAGTGTGGAGAATGGTCATGGAAGCATTTGTTTGGTAGAAGGGATTTAAAGGTTCAGCAGTTCATTTTTATAAAAATAACTTTCTGGCATATTTGGTGAAACTGTGTATTATATCCTGACAGTAGTACAAAAGACAGATCCTCTGTACAAAAAAAGCTAGTTCCTATGTCTCCTCATACTGCTCCTTAAGCCATTTGCAAGAATCCGCTGTTCCTGAGTCAAAACAACCAATCTGAGCAGAGGAGTCTCTAACGCAGTGTCAATCACTGCACATGCTGCGCAGCTCCCCTCCTTGCGCAAACTCAATAGCTTCAGCGCACGACTTGAGCAGTTTTGCAAACACAGTGGTCCATTCCTCCTTTTCCAACAACAGCTTGTAGCACAAAACACTTGTGTGTCCACATGGGTCTTTGGGCTCATTATGTTCAATGCCATGGTACTTGTATCGATGAGTGGCAAAGGGGCTTGAAGAAAATAACTATTGTCGGGGGACAGTGGTGTACTAGCCTCTTATCCTGCTGTCAGACGTTGTTGCAGCTGCTTCTTAAGCCAGGGACGCTCTGCCCTGGAGAGAGAGAGGGATGAGGTTTGGAAGGGCAACTGACTCCTTCTTATGGGTTGGTGGACGGGGCTTAGCAGAGTGGTAGACAAGAGAGACAATAAGGTTGTACATTGTGTACATTGTTCAATTGCTACCGACTGCTGCTTCAATGAACAGCTTACAGAAAATAAGATATTGCATTTCCAAGTTGCACACAGGTTTATGAAAGCTAATTTCTGCCAGTAAAATAATCACAAGATTTTAAAACATGTTCAGAGTAAGTAAAACATTTTAAAATGATTAAATAAAAAGTCAAAATGATGTGAATAAAGAGTCAAGATTTTGACTTAGGTCAAAACATAAGCCAACATTTTGATTTACTGATTAATTTTCATTTGGAAACTAAAATTTTTTTCTTTTTATCCAATCACATTTTTATACCTTAACCACAGAGGTAGCAGATCCCAAAATGCTACTAGGAGTCATTTTTTTGGAAATTGGCAGTAGCTTTTGTAAGGCACTTGCAAATATATTATTTTGTACAGTATGGAGACTTTGGACACTTTTTCCAACACCAACTCCATCTGTGTCAACTTTGAGGCAAATGGTGTAGTTCAGTAGTACTGGTGTCTGAAGTAGGAATGTGATGAAGAAAAGTGCTTGCAGTGTACTCAAAGTTTTACCTATTTTTACACCTATGCTAATTGCTGTAGTATAGCTGTTTGGTTGTCACTTGCAGGAAATTACAAAAAATGGCCTTTGAAAGACACCTCTAATTGTTTTTTTAAACAAGCTTTTCAAAGCTTTCAATCTGTCTAAAGGTGTAGGGTCGAAAGCTGTCTGCAAACAGTCAGGGATTTCAGGAAGAAGATTGTAAACCCTTAGAAGATAGTGATCTCAAATGTTGGTGGAGCAGTCAGAGTCGCAGAACACTGTGTTTGTTGTAGTGCTCATAGTGCCACTGGAGGATTCAGTAGAGGAAGCTTATATTGTCTAAGGTTACAGCTTAGATTGAGGAAAATGGTAGGTTGTGCCCTGTGGTTGTAAGTTGCAGGGACACTGGAATTCCCAGTTGAGCCTTCTTGCGGTGTTGTGGGCGGAATTCAACGTATCAGTTAAGGAAAGTGGCCACGTGAAAACTGCAGGGACTTAACAATTCAATCAGCCAACCTTGTAAACCCCTAGAAGACCAGGCGTACGATACCCCAGAGGTTACGTGGAAGATTGTGGATTTCAACTTATTTGAAAAGTACAAATTATAATTTCAATAATAAAATATTTCTTTTTGTTTAGGAAAGAAATAAACATCAAACTAGAAACACAAATTGGTGTGATACGGATTTTTAGTAAATTTATGAAAGACAATACAACCATCTATTATAGGCTTACTACACTATACATGCCTCCCATCCCTCAGCCATGTGTTCCCAGTGAGAGTGTATGAAAACTACACTGCTCAAAAAAAATTAAGGGAATACTTAAATCACACATCAGATCTTGATGAACAAAATAGTTAAAATTTCTAAATCTTTACCGTACATTGTATGATTCATTAAGAACAAAATGATAATCAGGGTTCCCACGTGTCCTGGAAAACCTGGAAAACAGTTGTCAGGAATGCAGGAAATTAAGTGTTTAATGCTCAACATTTTCTGGAGGAGGACCCCCAGACACCCCAACTCATATGTTTCAGCATTGATGATTTCTATAAAGTAGTTTTTAAAATATCGTCACATCTCATTCTTGTGACACCAATATCATGTATTATCACGTCTGGTGAGTGTGAAATTACAGTGGTCCGACGGACATACATTTGGGATAAGAACATCCAATGAATGCAGGTATTTGTCATTAGGCAAAAGACTATTATTTGTGTTAAGGTGATTCAGTCAGCAGTGGTTAAAATATAATTCATAAGAAAAGCACTTGCCAAGCATAGAACACAAAGGGCTTTCCAAAAGAAACAAAACACAATACAATAGCAATATTAAAACATTGCATTAAATCAGGGCATCAATTTTTCATGATTTCTACAAATGTAATTGATGATATTATTGAAAATCAATCGGAATGAACTGAATGAATAAAATATGACATCTGGAGTTTACAAAGGGGTACTTTAACTCATTTAATAGCAATGTGGGAGTATGTCAGACAAAACAGGTTGGAAACCACTGCCCTTGAACAGGTTTTACTTTCTATCACTCTCTGTTAACTAAAAGCTGTGCCTCTGTGATGTATCTATATTATTTTGTTACAGGTATCTGCCACTTGTTTTTTGCAATTGCAGTTGCAATGAAAATGTTTATGCTAATGTTTTTTTTACTTCTATCTTGCAGTTAAAAAGTAATCTGGACCATACTTTGAATCCTGATGCTGGGGCCCTTAAGTACATGCTCAACAAGAACAGCATGAAGCATATTTTACAGCAACATTATGAGAGAAATCGCGACATATGGTTCTAACTTGTTTTGATCACGGCTCTTACAAACAGCAGTTGTTGACAGAGCTAAGCAAAGTGAATAATCTTCAATCTCTTCACTATGCCAGCTCAACAATCTCTATTGACTCTCAATTTGAGAGTAGATTCGGTTCATCTGAGTAATATGACAAGACGGATAAGTGGAAGGCTGTTGTAGTCAGAGTAATGTTGAATGTTGCAGAACCCAAACAGGAAGATGCTTTGAAGTGACAGAATTTTTAGAAGAAGAATCCAATGCTGCTGTCGGGGGGCACTTTATCAAACCCAGTTATGCAGCAGCTGTATTGGTTTAAAGCTTAAATGTTACAGTTTGCCATTATTAATAACTATAGGGATATCAGGGAGAGAGATTGATATGCATTGTAGTCATTCTACAGTAATCTCTGCCACACACTAAATTTCAGTTTCATTTATTAACAACAGCTGTAATCCCCAAATCTGACAGTGTGTACATGGACAGTGTAAATTATGCTTCAAATCCTAGTTAAATCTTTCTATTTTTTATCCTTTTTCTGTCCAAAGTAAGGATGCAAGTAGTAACAAAAATCAGTAAACTGAGTCTGAATTCTACCAGTGCTGAAAGAATAAGATGATTAAAGGAAAACAGTTTATGACAGTATATTTTGCTGCAAATCTCAGCAATTGCTTCCGCGAGTATCATAACCATTGCAACCAAAGGTCGGTGCATCAAAAATAGAACCCATGCTGGAATAAATAACTTTTTTAAATGAAATCAAAATAATTATTATTTACAGCCAAAAATTTAAAAAATATATACCATACTGCTTCATTAATTTTCTCAGAAACATAACATCAGCCATACCGGTAAGGCCCTACCATTTTGTCAGCTTGCTATAATTTCATTATCCAACAAAAACATCTGGCATTGTGCTCTTGGAAAACTATGAAAATGACTGCTGTGTTAGCATAAACACAGTTCATGCATCATCTAAAAAGAGTTCATCACGTTTTTTCTCTCATTTGAAAGCTTTGGCATTTGGCATGCATAACCATATAGTCCATCCGCTATAGTCGTTGTGTCAAAGCAACTAGACCTTGAATCCCACTTGATGTGATGATCTTGGTCTTACAAAGCATGTGTACTTGACCTGCTTTTACGTGTGTTTTTTCCATTCTCTGTGCAGATGTTTCAAATGATTAGCAACCTTGAGGCCCAAACTTACTATAAGTTGTTATCTGCAATAAATGACATATTTGTATTTGCATTAGTCATAGTCCCAACACCAGAGAATGACTTCTGGGTGTAGACAGTGTCTATTTTGATATGACAAGCACAGCAATACAGTAAAAGCTGCCTGACATCTGCTGCAGAGGCCTTTCTGCTTTGTAAATAAATGGACATTTTCAAACCCAGTTATTTTACTTGTCTGGGTGAGACAAGTGGAAACATTAAGCTGTCCAACCAAAACCTGAGTCCTGCTCTGCTGGGGGAGAGATGAACCAAAGCTGACTGACTGTTGACTTTTAGCTGCTCTGCTGATTGTTTACCCTGTTGTTCTACAGGATGCAACCAATCCATGAAGACATTTGAAAAACTGAATAAACCCTTGAAGAACCTCTGTGGCTTCTTGGAGGAACAAAGCTTTGAGAGATGCACTGTGAGCTGTTTGTGTAAGTACTCTGTCAGCTATATAATAGCTTTTTTTAGCCATGGCTCGAGGGATGGCAATGTCAGTCTGTGGGGTGGCTCACCACTTTGGTCCTGACTGAACTATCTCAACAGCTATTGGATGATTAACATGACATTTTATTACAGATATTTAAAGTGCCCAGAGGTTATATTCTTATGACTTTGGTGATCCCCTGACTTTTCCTTCACCCCCACCTGCCAAAGGTAAAAGTGTTCATTTATCCTGTCAAATATCTCAACATATAGTTGACCATGATTGTCTGTACCACATTTGGTACAGGCAATCATGGTCCCAGGATGATGAGTCCGACATTTTCTGTAGTACCACCCAACACCATGAATTTTACATTTGCATTTTTTAGTGAAATGTCTCAATAACTATTGGATGGATTGTGATGGAATTTGGTGAACACATTCATATCTTCAACAGGATGAATTGTAAGAACTTTGATGATCCCTTGACTTTTCATGCAGCACCACCTTCCGGTCAAAAGTTTGTCTAATAATTTAATTTCCATCACCCTCAGCCATACTTTTATTAATTAACAAATGTTAGCATGCTAACATGCTAAACTAAGATGTTAAACATGATACCTGTTTTATGCCAACATGTTAGCATTGTCATTGTGAACATGTTAGCATGCCAGCACCACAATTATTAGTTTTCTTAATTTAATTAATCACTTTTTTATTGCCTATTTGTGAACAGGTTGTAACCTCACTTAAAAATGAGCCTCTGACAGTCTGTATGCTGCTCCATATATGTACATATTTTTATCCAAAGCAACTTACATTTGAGGAACAACATACAAGCATCAGTAAGGTAAGAGATCTACAAGTAACAATAGATACTAGTAAGAGCAGCAATAATACTTGTAAGAGCTATTAACATAATATACAGCTTCAATGAGATAAATACCTAGGGGAGGCAAATAGAGTTAACAAATAAGAAGAGCACAGATAGTGCATGTTGGGGGTTAGAGGTGTAATAAGAGGAAGTGTTTTAAGAGGAGATGAGTTTTCAAAAGCTTCATGAAGTTAGAGAGGGATGCCCTTGCTCTGATGGCATGTGGTAGCTCGATCCACCCTCGTGGTAGGAATGGCAGAGCCAAATTGCGTTTGTTGGAAGAGTGCAGTGGCTGAGAAGCAACCTAAGCTTGTATTATAGAGTTTAGGTAGATGGGTGCAGACCCAGTAGTCACTCGAGCATTAGTACTTGAATTTTATTCGTGAGGCCATGGGTAACCAGTGGAGGTCACTGAGTAGTGGTGTGACATGAGACCTTTTGGGCTGATCGAAAACCAGATGTGGCACTGTGCTTTGGATCATTTGTAGGGGTTTCATTGCACAAGCTGGAAGGCCATTTAGGAGGGCATTAAAGTAGTTGAGGCAAGAGATAACCACGGCCTGTACCAGAAGCTGGGTAGCATAAGAGTTAGGTAGGGCCTGATTTTCTTAATGAAGATATCGGGTCGGATTTTCCGTGGAATTCATTGGTTTATGTAGGCGGTCACGACGTTTATGAACTCTGAACTACACACAGCATCAATACTGCAGCAAACGAAATGGAGTCTGCAGCTAAAATCAAAAAAAAACAACAACAGCCCCCAACACATCACAGACTACAAGACAAACTCCTCGTAAGGATGAAAAACAACAATAAAGTTATACTGAAGCCCATCAGGCCTAACAAGAATCAGGTTGATGTCAGGCAGAAACACTGTCAACATCGAATGAGATCTGACATCTGAACGGCGAAGCGAGAGGGGACGGGCGTACAATCGGCATGATCTACTGTTAGTGCACATAGTTGGTAAAGTTGGAACTATCAATCATAACAATGGAGACTCATTCAAGACGCTCAGAGAGGCCAACACCGACTCTTCACGCCAGAGCTACCCACCATCAGAGGAAGCGGAGGTAGTGTAAGCGGAGAAGAGGGGCAAGTGTGGAGGAACCCATGCAGAATGCCATTACCATCAATCCTACTGGCTAACTTCCGCCCATTGGAGAACAAATTGGACCATATCAGACTGGACCTAACATCAAAATGGGAGGTGAGTGGCTGTTGTGCTCTAATTTTCACTGAGACCTGGTTAAATGACACAGTCACAGAGAACACCATTAGCATGGAGGGGATAACTACCTTCATTGTGGATAGAATTGGGGCCCTTAGTGGTAAATCGAAAGGTGGTGGGGTGTGCAGCTATATTAACAACAGATGGCGTATGAGCACAGATGGAATCCACCCTCATTGCTCCCGGACATTGAGCTTTTAACAGTTAAATGTCGCCCCTTCTATTTTCCAAGGGAGTTCTCTGCCATAATCATCACTGCTTTCCCGATGCAAACACAAAATCATCCCTAACAACTCTGTCTCATTCCATAAATGAGCTGCAAACTATACATCCAGAGGGGTTGTTCATTGTTGATGGGGACTTTATTCATGCAAACATGAACACTTTTGCCAATATGTGAACTATGCTACAAGGGGAACCAACACACTGGATCATGTTTACACAAACATTAAGGGAGCATTCAAAGCATCACCCCGCCCCCACCTTGGCTCATCTGACCACAACTCTGTCATGCTAATTCCAGCATACAGACCCCAGCTCGTCAGAACAAAGCCCTCCTTAAAGCCGGTGAGAGTCTGGCCGGAGGGAGCCATGTCAGCTCTGCAGGTCTGCTTTGAATGCACTGACTGGTGTGTTTTCAGTTATGCTGATGTCCAGTGGTGGAATATAATGCATTCCATTACATTTTATACTTCGTAACTGTACTTAAGTACATTTTTCAGGTATCTGTACTTTACTTAAGTGAAATTAATAGTAGATACTTTTACTTTTTACTCCATTACACATAGCAGCAAATATCTATCCCACACGTTTGAAGTATTAGCTGGTGTCCTTAACGATATCAATACTATGTATAACATTTGTGAAAAAATTGTTAAGGACCAACACTGACAACGCATCCAATTTCATCAAGACCTTCAGGGTTTATGGCCTTGACAAAAGCATTGAAGCTCTGGGAGGGGAGATAGAGGCTGTTTAGGTAGAAGCTCTCATTGATGAAGAAGATGTTTGTTCCGAATATCAGCTTCCAAAGCATCACCGTTGTGCTTGTCATCTTCTTAACCTGATCTCAAAAGTGGATGCCACAAAAGCAAACTCAAAGGAGATCTACAAAATACTTTGCGTGCAGCACTGTGGAACATGAGTGCTTGCTCCACCAAAGCTGCAGAGGTGATTGAAAGGGAGTGCAGGCTCTCAGTGCAGGCAACTTATCCAAAATACCAAAATACAATAAAAGTAGAATCAGTAAGCCTTCTTACTTACAACAATATACACACTATACAATCAGTATATAATTATATGGATATAGTAATATTTATTGCAGTTGGTTAATCATGTAAACCTACATTCAGTTACCACAACGGAGCATTATATTCTAGTCTATTTCTCAAGGATTATAAACTAGCATTTCATATTTGAAATATTTTATGCTCCCAAACACATTATCTTGCATAAACATTTTGCGTATACATGTTGCAGTGTTCAATATACCTTCAGTATTAACTTATGAAATAGTTCTTACTAATACTAGGTCTAGGCACATCTAGGTATGTGAAATATTTTATCACTGTGTGATATTCTGTATGATATTAGATAGGTAGGTAGGTTCAGCCCTGCAGAACTTGCTTTCTTGAGCCCAATCTCCAAAGCACTGAATATAATGCAGACAGAGGAGGATGTCCATATGGGATGGCTGGTTCCCACCATAACCCTCCTAACTGTGAAGCTTGACCACACATGCTTGCTGACCCTGAACTGGTTGCAGCAGCAGTTTTGCTTCCAAAGTTTCATACATCCTGGACAAGCAATGAGGACTTGCTAAAACTGCGTAAGTCATTTTGTCAAATTGTTCTTTAAACTGCCAGACTCGTACAGTTGTGAATACTGTTGTACAGGAACAGTAGTGGAGGTTCTCTAATTAAACCTTGCAAAGAACAGCTTCTGATCATAAACAAATCTAACAACTGATCCAAAACTTGATCAAAACTGTTTTACTCTATTCACTCGGGAGTAAAATGACCCTAGCCCGGTTGTCATAATGGTCACATCTGGTTATGGAGACAAACACAGTACTCTTAAAAAACAAAATGTTTCATTTATTTGTTGTTAATGAAAATTGTTGTGTGTAGGCATGGACTACATCAAGACCCACTTGGAACAGGAGCCAGTGCAATCCCCAGGTAACCTCTCAGGGTCATGAGAGGGGGAGAACTACCAGAGACCGCCAGACAGCTACAAGTGTACTTGGCCAGCACAGCTACTATGGATGTACTCAAGTCAGTGCCTGCAGTGTGCAGTTTGTCTCTAAAGGTAAACACACCCTTACCTGTCTCTGCAGCCTGAGAAAGACTGTTCAGTTCAGCAGGACAGATCTTCTGTCCCAAACGAGCCAGACTGGACTCAAAAAACTTTTACTGAAGCTGAAAGAGAAATTCTGGTGATAATGACATGTGTGGTTTAAGAAACTGTGTGGAGATTTTGAAAGGCTCCAAATGTCCATGGATACCAATTGATTTTTTTATTTTAGACTTGTAGGAGTTGACGCAGTGGTGGTTGATAATATGGTAGAGTTGAAATATATGCAATCAAATGTCCTGGAGAATTATTAAGATAATTAAGCACAAATAAATCATTTTACTGACATGATACCTTAAAATAATTTTAAGCTACACACAGTTATGCAGTGAAATAAATAAAAATGTTTACAGGTAGGCTTAGTCCTTAAACATAACTGCATGTTACTTTCTACTAGCTGTTTTTTGTCATTAAGGTTTGGCTGTAGTTAAATTCTCATTTCACATTCATTCATTCTCATTTTCTAATTAAAAGACCTACCTTTGTCTTAATTAAGTAGTGTGTTTGATTTTCAACAGATGGCTTGATTCACAATGATTTACATTAGATGGCTGCTTTACAGTTAAATAAATCTTTTAAAGGTATAACCAGTCTTTTTGTTGTTTTTGCTTAATGGCATTTAACTCTGCAGGTCAAACCTGGAGGATAACCTCTTATCTACTAAATTGTAAGTCTGAGTATGAACTGTGCCACAGCGGGTAAACAACAACCTCTCCAGATTTCTTGCAATTATTACCAGCATCATCTTTAGCATTCTTTATTAAAATGGTCCCTACTATGTTTTAATTAAAATATAGATCGTTGTAATGAGCAACATATCAGGCAAGTACTTTCTTTTAATACTTTAAGTATTTTTAAAAGCAAGTACTTTCTTACTTTTATTTAAGTAGGGTAGTTAATGTTGTACTTCTACTTTTACTAGAGTACATTTTTTTCTAGTTATTTGTACTTTTACTTAAGTACTGAGTTTGAGCACTTCCTCCACCACTGCTGATGTCTTATCAGTATATGCGCATGGATGATGTCTGTCTCACAAAAAAACATCACAGTCCGGGCAAACCAGAAACTGTAGATGACGATAGAGGTCCGGGCCCTGCTTAAAACCCGGAACTCTCTTCAAATCTGGTGATGCAACTGCTCTCAGGTAAGAGCCAATCTGAACAAAGCAATTAGATTGGCAAGTGGACATGAAATCCAGGGTCACTTTCACAACCACAGAGACACCAGGAAACTGTGTCAGGGAATTCAGACTGTCACTGATTACAGGACTGCTCCCCAGTCTTGCGACGACAACATGGATTTCTCAACAACCTAAACGATTACTTTGGTAGGTTTGAAGCACAGAACACTACACCAACGAGGAGAACCAAACAACTAAGCCCTTCTTCCATGCTTACACACTGTACAGATATATTGCTATGGTGTTTTTTAAATTATTCCTGTGATGTATTTTAATCTGTGAACTTTGCACATAATTTCGTCCTAGAGTGCACTGTAGAATGACAATGAGGAAATCTTGAATCTTGAACCTGTATCTCCCACACCAAAGGCATGTTTTTTATCCACTGTGCCATCACAACCCATAAAGTAAATAATCTATAATATACTTTATTAATCCTGCAAGGGGAAATTCAATGTTTTTCACTCTGTTATTATTGTTAGTGATGGTGAGGTGCGAGGCCACCTTCGCAGTGCCCAGGAGGTGAACTGGCACGTCTCCAGCTACCAGTCCAGACCCCGCAACTTGAACTGGCGACCCTCCTGTTCCCAGGACTGAGCTGCTGCTGCCCCAAACATACATGTAACTTTAAAATGTAATGTTAATGCAAAATACTATAGTTGTAACGTTATCGTTTGCCACATTACTTCACTAGCTAACGCGATCCATATTACTATCTTATGTACTGATATTATTTCAAGAGTTGATTTTAGCCTGCAAAAAATATTTAACGGTTTGTTTATATTAGCCTACAATGACGCAAGGCAGGGACAGCCAGCTACATTAGCGTGGATCTGCCTGGTTTGCTTTGTAACATTCAATTTAGATTTATTGTTGTTTTACAGATACTAAGGTACACAGCTTCTTCGCTGGTCTGTCGCCGTAACTTATGTGACCCACACAATGATGCAACATAACAGTGCAGGACAACAATGCAGAGGTAGACCCATTCAGTAAGTTACAGTAACGTTACTTACTTACTTACAGTCTAACTGTTATACTAAAGCTTGGCAACAATCTTATTTATAACATTCAGTCTAGCTCACATACCGTTTTCGTAATCATCCAATAAATTTTAGCTATGTATCATGTCGTCTAAACGCAGCATGGATAGTTCAAGGTCAAGCTGAAATATTGCCTTTACATTGCAGTAGGAATTTACATGAGCTTCCAGCAGTTTGTTTGGTGTAGTCTATTGTTATGTCTCTGTTTTGGCTCGCTCTTTAGTTCGAGCCTGCGTGGAAAATGTAGTGGTTGAAACTCCAGTGCTAGAGGCCACTGAAAACTACACGTGGTCCCTTTATTAAGTACAGAAGTACACAGAGCTTCCAGTATTCCAGCTCCACATAGCCATTTTTAACTTAACATGGTGATAAAAATG
>NW_024040504.1:0-31793 GCF_014851395.1 Micropterus salmoides | reverse complement strand
GCAGCTGTTGGACACAATTCTTTCAAGAATCTTTGCAATAAAAGGCAGTTTTGAAATTTGGGGGAGGGAGGGATCTAAACCAGGTTTCTTTAAAAGTGGGTTCACGCAAGCCGTTTTAAAATAATCAGGGACACAACCAGTAGATAGGGAGCTGTTAAAAACAGAGATCAAATGGGGCCCAATACAATCCATTACTTTCAGTAAGTAGGTATTACATCAAGTGGGCTGGAGGACACTCTCATTTGTGATACTGTTTTTAAAAGCTCAGACAAGTCAATGGGATAAAACTGGTTAAAATTCTCTTGTTGCTGTTAAGGGGGACTTTTAAGTAAGAGGCCACGGGGGTAATAGAGGCTCTGATTGAACCACCTTATTGGTAAAATAAGATAAAAACAATTCACAGTCATCATTACTTCCAGCTGAGGCACAAGGAGGGGTTTACCAGCTGATCCACAGTCTTAAACAGAAACCTGGGATTGTGTTTATGTGTAGTAATGAGTTTAGAAAAATAGTGTGTTCTCGCATCCTTAACCATGTTATTGTAGTTAATTAATAAATCCTTCAGACTGAGGTAATGGACTTGGAGACTGGATTTTTTCCATCTGCGCTCTGCTTTCCTGCATTCCCTTTTTAGGCTGCGAATGCTGTCATTTATCCAGGGTGGCTTACTAGCTTTAGACGTAGGCCTAACCTTTAGAGGAGCAGTAATATTTAGTGACGACAAGCAGATATGATGAAGTGATCGACCAGATTGTTGGTGTTGGAATCAGACAGGTGTTGGCTTTGGCTCTGAAAGAATGTGCAAAACTTTGAAACACTTTGTTCATTAAAGATGCGAGAACACACGGAGCTTGGTGAGGCGGCATGAGTAACAGGCGAATCGCAGCTAAAAAAATACATCTGTGGTCAGATATGGTCATGTCCACCAATTCCACAGAGGAAATGCTGACACCCAGGGTAAAAAGTCCAGTGTATGACCACGGTTATGTTTGCCCTTTGACATGTTGTTTGAAGTTGAAAGAAGTGGCCATATTTAAAAAGTCAGTTGCATTAACATTGTTGGGGTCATCAACATGAATATTAAAATCACCACAAAGAACAATTCTGTCATAATTTAAAACGAGAGTAGATAAAAATTCAGGAAGTTCTGATAAAAATCCTCCAGGCGGTTTTGGGGGGCGATAAATTATAACAAATATGATAGGTTGCAGCCCTCCAAGTTTAAGAGTGAGAACTTCAAAGGAGTTCAATTCATCACAGTGTACTTGATGACATTTAAAATTTTTCCTATACACGCTCACTAACCCACCACCACGACCACTGACCCTCGGTTGACTAAAACAATCATATTGAGGCGGACACAGTTCAGCTAGCTGGCTATAGTCATTCATTTGCAACCAGGATTCAGTTAAAAACATAAAATCTAGATTTGCAGACAAGATTTTCATTTAAGATAAAAGTCTTACTTGAATGTGATCTCACATTGAACAGAGCCATTTTAAATGAGTTTGTTTTGGGTGCTGGAGTTGGTGCAGTTGTCCTAATCCTTATAAGATTACTATTATTTCTGTGTGGGATGTGCACGTTTCGGTTTACTGGTCTATGCGTGATGATGACAGGAATAGAAGTCTTTGGAACAGCGCTGGGAGCAGACAGCTTTATATGCGAGCAGGTGGAGACAGTTGTTTGTGGCAGTGAGGCAGAAATCTGTTCAGTGACCGGTGGTGTGTCCAGGTGTGCTGCATGAATAATAAATAAAACAATTTGTATAAGAGCAAGTAAAAACTTACTTTGGGCAAGTAGATTTCTGACCCACCTGCACACAAGCATCTGCATCATCAGAAGCATCAGTTCAGCGGTGTAGCATTTGAAGAATGTGATTCACCAGAAGTTAATGTCTCCCTCAAACAAAGCTTGGAAAAATATTAGGACAGCAGCTCGCACACAGAGAAACACAACAGAATCTAATCATATATCTAAATAAATAAACTAGCATTAATCTTTTCTAATATTCCTGACATCAAAGTAAAGAGTGAAGAATAAACGGCCCTATTAGATTTCAGAAAAATGCATGAAATGTTTTTGATTCTGGTATCTTATTTCCTCTACCTGCAACTCTCAGTGTGCAGCTCTGTGAGCGTCTCCCTTGCAGTCAGCCTTGGCAGATGCTGCAGCATTACAGCAGGTCAGTCACTGTGAGGCAGTCGCAAGCACTCAACAATCTTTACATCTTTTCATGATCACATAATTGCGAAATTATTATTAATTAATTTTACTGATAGTTTGATCGGGTAGACCTTCACAAAAGGGTCTTTACAACTTTTAAAATAAATAAAAAGGAAGGAACTTTGCGTTTGAAAACCCCCCTCTGCAGGTGTCTGCTGCAGAGTATCAAAACAAGCAATCCCTGCACCTATCTATCTATCTATCTATCTATCTATCTATCTATCTATCTATCTATCTATCTATCTATCTATCTAAAGAATCTATCTAAAGAAAGACAGAAAGTGGGCAGGGTCCTTACAAAGGCAGGACCTGCACTCCCTCTTTCCCACCCACATGCCTCCAGGCACATCTGGCTGAGATCTACACTCTGTGAGTGCAGTCTGCTAGTTGCTTTTGAATCACTGCAATGTCACATAACAAAGGTTTTCAGACAGCTGCACCGGAAAGACAGAAACATGAAAACATTGGTGAGGCCTCACAAATCAGGAGCATTATTGAACAACTTAGTTTGTCTGCCTCGAGAGGAAACCAGGAGATGGCAATGCCTAACTCGAGTCTCCCAGGAAAATCGGGAGGGTTGACAAGTAGGCCTATAGCCACACAGGAAAGACAGAAACCCCAAAAGATATGTGTCAACCGTGAGAACTCAAAAATCAGGAGCATTATTGAACAACTTGATAACTCAAATTTCCTGGCAAAGATGAAAACAAAATGGGAACAAAACACAAAACCAGAGGTGAATACTACTGCTATGAAAGATGAGCCTGAAAAACCAGCTTTGACTGCGTAAGTAATTTTACTTTCAACTAATTGATATAGACATAGTTCTTATTGTAGGTGGTTAGGTGATAAAAAGACTAATATGGGTTAGGGGTTAAGGTTAGCTATTGTTAGGGTTGGGGTTATGCTACTTTTAAGCAGTATTAATGGGAAATGCGGGGGTTGCCAACAGTGCTTACATGACATTGGATATTCAAACAAACAGCAGTATACAATACTCATACATGCTTTGATTCAATTACTGTTACATAAGTTTAGTGATGTAACTGAATGTCATGTCATGGTCTTAAACTGATTTAGACGTGTCTGAGTCTACAGCCACACTATTGGCTCTGTGAGGCTTTACATGGACATTGTGGTTCTTTGCTAACATAAGCTCAGAAGGACCATAACATACTGGTGTTTATCAGTTTTGACTAAATGACAAATAAAAAATATGACCTGATGGTATTAAATGAAAAGTCAATGGTAAATGATAAAGTTATGTCAATTCAGGGGAGCTGTCTTTACCAAATGTCATGGCTTAAATAAAATGAAATAGTGTATTATATACTGTATATTGTGTGAGTACAGATGATCACTGTTTCTCTTCTCATTTAGAAGAAATCTTAGTCTTGATTTGCCATCACCTTTTGGAAAGGTTGTGATTGAGAACCCTTCTGTATCTAAAGACGGTTTATGGATAATAACACTTCTCATTGTGGCAGTGGCCGTGTGTGTCTACGCTAGTAAGTGGCTCAACAATCTTTAAAAAAAAAAAGAAGGAAAGAATGCGCTATATTAAATTGTTAAAAATGTTAAAAATATTTAAACATGTTACACTTCCACAATATCTAGTTTAACTGTACTTTTTTGTTTAGTTTTTAATAGGAAATAACTGATACCTGACTGATGGTTCATTCCCCTGGAGTTGACGGCAAAAGCATCACTTGAAACATAAATCTGCAATCAAAACTATTATTTTCTTCTGATTTTGAAATTTTTTTGTTTTTATTCTTGGCAAAATTAACCAGTAATATGATGCTGGTGTTCACAGAGTAGGGCATCATGCCATTAGAACTAGTTAGTCAACATTGGCCTAAAGATGCCATTTAATGGAGGTGATTATTTTGATCTTAAATGAGTAAGAATGAAACTGTAGGAGTCATTGCATATCATTATTTTCTCTACCACTGTTAATGGACCACTTGTCTTGGTCATTGCTGTGTGTTTCATTTGTATTGGTGCCCCGCTGGTGGACCTTTAATTGTTTTATTCCTGATACTGTGTGAGCCAATAACTGCACTGTATAAAGACTTCAGTCCAAGAACACAACTGTTGAATGAAAGTTCACTGTTGGTTCCTGTGGTATCCAGGATTTCAGAGACCTTGCTTTACGTTCTCTCTTCTTCCGTTTTCCTTTCTCCTTTCCTATACTAACCTCGACATATGCTCACACACTACAAGGACATCTGTAATTGTATAATAATATGTAGTCTCTATTTTGGTAAAAGCAGAGAGAAAGTCTCCCCCATTTGAAGAATGAGACTTAACCGGTTTGGATGCATGTAATGTTGCATGTCAACCACGCAGTGCAAGCACACTCAGATACGGCCTTCAATAAGATTTTCACTTACAGATATTGGCTCACAGCAGCCTGGAAGTCCCTCTACTATGTGGGCAAACCTGAACATCAACATACTTCACAGCAACACAGAACTAATGCATGAAAACTGCAAGGAGTTGAAGAAGGAGAGACAGCACCTGGACGAGAGAGAGATGTGACCCACGTGACAGTTCAGTATAGTTTATTATAATGCAGCGCAATGTGAATAGAGACGTTTAGAGGAGACAAGCACATATAATACAGATCTATCTATCTGTCTGTCACTTTTAAGTGACTTCTGCAGTGTAGTTCACATCACTGATAAACCGCAGAACTGCAGAGTAACATTAGGAAAGTTTTTATATCACACGCACACTTCTGTCCATATTCACACTCCCGCTCTCTCTCTCTCTCTCTCTCTCTCTCTCTCTCTCTCTCTAAATTCTGGCATGTAAGTTAGGTCCCAATATTTTAGTCAAATCAAAAACACATTTTAGTTTTGTTGCCTAAATAAACTGAAATGTAAAGAAACATTGATTTTTGCATCACTAATTATAATCCAAAAAGACATTACATAATATTGTTCTGAAATGGGCCACCCATTTCTACATCGTGATTGGCTACTGCTATTTTTTACTTACAGTTTTTTCAGTCGCTTTGGTACATTTCTCAAATCATCCTGAACATTTGCAAAACAGTAAGTGTTTTTCTTGAAACAATTCATACACACAGCACTACACAGTGGATTACCTGCTAAAGCCCCTAACTTGCTCAAAGTACATAGTCTATCTCTCAAAAGTAAATATTTAGGTCAGTGAATTTGTCAGTGCCATCAGAATGACAAGTCCTTGTGTCATTGTTTACGAACAAGATAGTCAAAATGTTTAGTCATGTTATCAACGTAACACTGTAGTCTGTAAATATTTTCTGATGTACACTATGGCTAAGGTTTTTTTGGCAGTGATTGAAAATACACAAGGCTGTACTATCAATATGGCATATCAATTTCAACAATATAAAGTTATACATTGCAAGAATTACAGTTACGCCTTTAGTGTTTGTTCTGTAATTTGTTGACAGAGCATGTCATTGTGATGCAGAAAAAAAGAAGACAACACTGTTTTACAGCACTGCGTAGCACAACTGTAGAAATTACAAAATTAAAATTTAAACATGGGAAACACCCCTTTGAATGATGTTTCTGTCTGTCGGGTCACAGATTCTCATCCACATGACAACACATATCTTCATCAATTCAGGAGACATTTACAAAAAAAGTCTAATAGACATGTATAGAAAATGTGATTGACAGATTATCTATCTATCTATCTATCTATCTATCTATCCCTTGACTTTGACAACATGTTCAACCATTATACATGTAATGACTTATGCAATAAAACTTAAATGGGGGTCTGCCAATTCTACATAAAGTAGGCTGTAATAATTTGCAATCAACATGACATAAGCAATTGTTAATGTAGGAAACAGCTTACAATTGTACATATTGCTTTTATGATGTGCACAAGTGACAAGATTATGTGGAGGTTGAACAATTATTTTTGAGAATTTCATTTCTGAGCTGACAAATGTACTAAAACATCTGAGAAAAACTGTAAGTGGGTTAAAGGGTGTACAGCAAGTACCTCCTCCATCACTGTAAAAACAGGCTAATGGCAGACTTAGGATATTCAGTTATTGTTTTTGAATTGCTGGAATGTGCTGAACCACACCCCTTCAGGCAGCCAAACAGGAAGAGCTGAGAAAGTCAAAGCCAAAGGTAAACACCAAACTTCACATCTGAATGATACTGGCCCTGGAATACTATTGTTAGGAGAAATAACTGAGGATGGATTTGATTGCGTAAGTAATTTTACCTTCAAGGTGATATAGGGTTCTGTGTGTAGGTAAGTTGTTTTTTGAGCTGCATTAATGGTTGCGTTGCCATTAAAAATACAATAAAAAACAGTGCTTAAATTGGATATTCAAACAAAGTAACATTCTCATGAGGTTCAAGCTTTAAGAATTGTTAGAAAATATGCAGAAAATATGAGGCTGTGTGCAGCCTCACAGCCAGATATTGGCTCTGTGAGGCTGCACATGTACATTGATTAGTATGTGTCATATGTTTTGTGTGTACACTATAGTACAAATGAAAAGTATGACGATGGAGTTAAATAAAAGAAGATTACCCAAGTTATTACAATTCATCACGATACGAATAACATGAAATATTGTCATGTCTGAGATGCTGACTGTTTCTCTCTCCTTTTCAGAAAAGGGTTCTTTTTGTGTTTGGGGGGAATGATACTGAGGACTTTCAGTGGGAGTACATCCATTCTTGCTTTATTAAATACTGCAGTGCTGGTGGGAATAGGCACGGTAGTGTACACTCATTTCAAGAATAAAAAATCAGGTATCAAAGATCAATCACCATGTATCATGGATCAAGGCTCAAGAATCAAGGTGATTTATTTATCGTTATACAACAGCTTTGTCTATGAAATTAATAAGCTGCACTATATTTTAATGTCAAGTTCAAATATCAAAGCATGTTCCACTTCCACAATATCAGTTTCAAGAATCAATAATTATTTTTTTAGGGGGAAAAAGAAAAGCGTGACCGACGAGAGTGACTGAAAAGTTCATTCCTTTGGAGTTAAAGCATCTGTGGAATCATAACTATGCAATACATCTACAATCCTTACTGTCGGCTGCATTTAAAACATTTTGAAGACATCATTGAAACTATGGTAGCCTACTGAGACAGTGTAAATGCAAACAGGAGTTGGTGCTCACAGATGACACCTCAGGCTGACAGACAACATTCCTGGAGGTGTGTAAACAGGATACCTCTAAACCTTTGAGTTTGTCAGAGCCTGTTTAATGGTCTTCTTTACCATTTTGGCAGGGCACACTTTGATATGTGATATCATGTATATACATTCTTGACTCTACCATCAGGTTGTAGATATAGATCCCTGGCATAGAAACAGGCTCACTATAGCAGGAGCTTTATCCCCTCTGCAATAGCACTATTTAACAAAAGTATAAGTATAAGCTAAGTAAAAAGTATATTTGGTTTATTGTCAATTTGTGTATGAAATGTACTGATACACAGTATGTTGTTAGGTATGTTCATGTGAGGTAATGTAGGTATAGATGGTGGAAACAAATTTCATGAAAAGGAAAATAATGAATCTAATCTAATCTAATATCACTTGTCTAGTGTCTCTGCCTAAATGTGAAACAGGAAGGAAGTATTCTTTTTTGCCTGGTTCATTATAGAGAAACTCTATCCATGTCATAAACATCTGCCCCCAAATGATCTAAGAGTTTGGAATTTTGTACAAATTTTATTATATAATTTGCACGGTTTGTATTACCCATTTTTCAAGTTTTCTATATGACTTGTATAACATCCACTGAAGCACATGACAGAGTCTGGTAATCTGTTTTATTGTTGGGGAGAACAGGTGTGCCTATAGCTGCAAGGTAACCACCAGACAGGAGACTATGTCTAGTTTCAGTTACTGTTAGTTAAGAAGAAGGTCTCGTGGTTGTGCCGATATCTAAAGCTCAAGCATATTGTAACGGCTGAACTTCAGTTCAATTTAATGTGTGGTGAAAGCCCAAACATTGCTGTAAATGTATCATTCTTTGTCATATACATAGCTGTGTCCTTTAGCCTGGAGCACTTGCTTTGCGTTTCTCATTTTAATAAATAACAAAGGCAACTGTTTGTTTTAATGTTTTTTTATTTGTTAATTTTTCTCTAAGAAAATACACAATTTTCCACCACAGTCTAAGCAAATAGTTTCATTTCAAGAATATAAATCCTTAAGGGGCTACATTGGTCTGAATCTTTTACAGTCACATCGACCCTCATCCTTCAAAAATAAAGGGAATGATGGCCTGTGATAAAGAAGGTGTCAGTTTTCCTTCTCTTAAAGTTCCTGCGAGCATCTGCATTATCAGGTGCATAAGTTCAGCCATGTAGCATTTCAAGAACTCTGCTGTAAAGCCATCCAGGTGATTTAAAGGAAGGTAATGCCTTTATTAGATTGGATAACTCTGCCTCATCAAGAAGAGGTAATGGCTTCATCAGTTGGGGAACATGCTGATGAAAAAAAATTATGCAAAACCCCTTGAATGTATCTTTAATATCATTCAGGATGGTCACAAGCATTCCCTCCTCTACTGAACAAGACTGCTTCTGCTTAATAGATCGTTTCCCAACCTTAACCTTATCAGATTCAAAGTAAGTTTGTCTCGCCAGAAACAAGAGAAAGTCCACCTTTTTGGAGCATAAACAGTTATACTCACTATAACTCCCTCAAGTTAGAAGTAGAATGATATGCCATTGTATATGTGAGGAAATTATTATCTCAGTGAGATCTCTTTCAGATGTTTTCAATAAATTACACATTGAGGACATCTTGTGTTTATCTTTTCTGTTGTTGTCGTCATTTCCCAGGAACAACATAGCTTTTACATTTGGAGATATCGCAACACAACACATCTTAGACAAATGCTACCTGTGTCATTTGCTTTTAGAAAAGTTGTTGAGTGAATATAAATTATTTAATTAAAAACAGAAATGAATGTAACTGGATTCCCAAATGATAGGGCAAGTATTCCAAGGTTTCCACACTCTCAGAGGGGCACAGGAAATGAAACGTTTTAAGTTTAATGTTGTGGAACGTGGAATGTGGAACTGCTGGGCAATTTGAAATTCCATGAAGAAACACCCATTACTGGAAGCAGTAATGGCATGTGTAAGAATACTCACACATGCCATTGGGAGGTTGGCAAGGGCCCATTGCCTGGGCATTTCCTCCTTCAAAGTGCCTCAGCTTGATCTCCAGCTTCTTCATCTGGGTCTCCACCAGCAGAGCCACCAGGGACTTGATCTTCCTCTCTTCTACATGCAGCCAAGTGCTGCAAGTACGTAAGGCAAAGATGGAGGAAGTTAGAATAAAAGAGACACCATAAATGAGTAAGGAACTGGGTGCTAAGTGCATGTGACAGTTAAGAAGGAAGAAAATAATGGAGGTAAGATAAAAAGAAGGTAAACACTGAGAAAGAGAAAAAGATAAGGAGGTGAGAGGAGGGTAGATTAGATTGGGTGTGACAGAGCGTGGCAAAGAGAGACATGGAGAGACTAAATGGATGAAAACTACCAACTTATCAATGATCATTGATGATGATGATGATTTTCTGTTTAGGTGAAATATATTCATTTTCTTTAATGCCAAGAGTTGATGACAAGATTGGTACTACTCTCATGTCCACCCAGTACAGGTTACATCCAGCAGTGGGTTAGCTTAATTCTGCACAATAACTGGAAACGGGGAAGCTTAGCTCTGTCCAAAGATAACAAAATCCACTTACTACCACCTCTATAACATTCTAATTAACACATCCCATCTTTTTGTTTAATTTCTGATTAATTTACCCTATTATTTATAAAGATTAAACACAACAATTAAATTTAGTCTTATTATTTGAAGAATACTAATAAAACATTTTGTTTAGGGGCAAGAAAAAACTTACTTTGAGCAAGTACATTTCTGACCCACTTACGCACAAGCATCTGCTTCATCAGAAGCATCAGTTCAGCAGTGTAAATATGAAGAATGTGATTCACCAGAAGTTAAAGTCTCCCTCAGACAAAGCTTGGAAAAATTAGGCCTATTACTTTTTATATGCTGGAGCACTGAGCCTGGAGCGGACAGCAGACTGCACAGAGAAACACAACAGAACGAGCCCCCTTTCATTGTAATGATCAGTTTAATCGCACATGTACCTGCACACACAGGTTGTTGTGTGTGTGTGATGTTGATTTTTTGTCCCGCCTCAGGTCATCGCTTTTGCCTTGGGTAAATCTGTCTGACACTGTGTCCAGTGATCATTTTTTGGATTTGGGTCTCACCTGCTTGCCAGCTCTCATCCTCGCCCAAACGCCCCAAAGACCGCACACCCAAACACAAGAAAAGCAATCTAGTGTATGCGGTCCAATGCAGTGAGGAATGCACAGACCTGTATATTGGGGAGACTAAACAACCACTACACAAACGCATGGCTCAACACAGAAGGGCCAACTCCTCAGGTCAAGACTCTGCTGTCGTTTGAGGACCACCAGGTGCACATTTTAGACAGAGAAGATGGATGGTTTGAAAGAGGTGTCAAGGAAGCCATCTGCACCAGGGTCGAGAAGCCGTCATTGAACAGGGGAGGGGGGTCTACGCCACCACTTATCCCAGGAAACTCAACAAACGTAACCTATTGGCCTCAGGTGAAGATACCAACGATGGTCGTTCAGTCTTGGCCACAGGTAGTCTTAACGAATGTAACGACTGTCGTCACAGCAACAAGGAACACTAACGAACCAGCGGTATCGATGACCCGGGCCAACGATCCCACTGAGGTTAAATAGCTGAGTTTCCCTGCCAGTCAGTCAGAACTAAAGAAGTCCTTTGGATAAGGGACGAAACGTCTTCCAGTAGCTTCAAACCAAGTCCAGTTGCCCTTCATTTTAACCTTTGTTGGATTTGTCTAGAAGGTGTTCATCGATGTGTCCTGCCCTGAACACTTCCATGTGCCAATATTCAGTTATAGTGATAGTGCCACCTACAGGCAACACGAAGTAAGCCATGTGTGACAATGATCATTTGATTTACATGACTTTTTTTCATTGTGTTCCAGATTTTATGTACTGGTATACAACATATAGTTAGCAGGTGTTCTCTAGAGCCACCTTGAGGACACAGGAAGTGACGTGTATTAAAGCCTGCCAACCCAGACGCCGGTGTTTGTTCCTCTACCTTCCTCCCAGCTCTGCTGCATTGCTGCTCTGCTTTGTTTTGTTTTCACACAGACAACATGCACTGTATCAAACATTGCACACAGGCATCTCCCTACACTACTGATTCTGATTTCCACGCCAAATCTTTACTCTTTTTGTTGACTGCTTTAATAAATTTGATTATGCTTAAGTTACACTAGCATCTTCATTCCTTGTTGCGGCCTTAGAGCTGGGTCATAACCCAGTGATAAGTAAAAAGTAACTTATTACAGTTCCTGAGTAACTTGCCCAACACTGGTCACTATTAAGAGATATTCAAGTCTAACTAAAAAAAAACAGAACTGCATTGTAATATTAGGCTTCATGATCAAACAATTGATGCTTCTGTCCATATTCGCACCCATCTCTCTAAATATATAGATGTATCTGTCTCTGAGTTTGCATCACACTTATCAATGTTTTTAGCCATATGGTCTAAGTCATTTACTTCAAAGGTGGGTGGATTATTAAATTCTTGTAGCCTATGTAATTCTGGGTCCTTACAAAGGCGGGACCTGCACTCCCTCTTTCCCACCCACATGCCTCCAGGCACATCTGGCTGAGATCTACACTCTGTGAGTGCAGTCTGCTAGTTGCTTTTGAATCACTGCAATGTCACATAACAAAGGTTTTCAGACAGCTGCACCGGAAAGACAGAAACATGAAAACATTGGTGAGGCCTCACAAATCAGGAGCATTATTGAACAACTTAGTTTGTCTGCCTCGAGAGGAAACCAGGAGATGGCAATGCCTAACTCGAGTCTCCCAGGAAAATCGGGAGGGTTGACAAGTAGGCCTATAGCCACACAGGAAAGACAGAAACCCCAAAGGATACACGTCAACCGTGAGAACTCAAAAATCAGGAGCATTATTGAACAACTTGATAACTCAAATTTCCTGGCAAAGATGAAAACAAAATGGGAACAAAACACAAAACAGACACCGTCTTTGACTGCGTAAGTAATTTTACCTTTAACTAAGTGTTATTGACCTAGTTCTTTTGTAGGCAGCTGAGTGATAAAGACACTAATAAGGTTATTTTTAAGCAGCATTAATGGGAAATGTACTTACATGACATTGGATATTCAGACAAACAGCAGTATACAATACTCATACATGCTTCGATTCAATTACTGTCACATAAGTTTAGTGATGTAACTGAATGTAATTTCATGGTCTCATTTAAACTGATTTAGACGTGTCTGAGTCTACAGGTATAATGTTTAACTTCCTGTGCTCAGTGTCTTAGCATGCTAACATTTGCTAATTAGTACAAAACACAAAAGACCAATGATGTTGAGACTGATGTAAATGTCATTAGTTTTGCAGATATTTTGTCGTTGACTAAAGTACAAATAGAAAATACGACCGGATGGTGTTAAATGAAAAATCAAATGATCACTAAAGTTATATCAAGTAAGGGGGAACTGTCTGTACCAAATGTTATGGCATAAATAAAATTAAATATTGTATTATATATACTGATTGAGTATAGATGATTGTTTCTCTCTTCTTTTTCAGAAAATATCTATCACCTTTTGGAAACGTTGTGATAGATGGTTTATGGATAATAGCACTTTTCATCGTGGCAGTGGCCGTGTGTGTCTATGCTAGTAAGTGGCTCAGCAATCTTTAAAACAAGAAATAAAATGCACTACATTAAAATGTGAATTTAAATATTTAAGCATGTTACTCTTCCACAATATCTGGTTTGATTGTACTTTTTTTGTTTAGTTTTTTATAGGAAATAACTGATGGTTCATTCCCCTGGACATGACGGCACAAAAGCACCCTTGAATCATAAATCTACAATCAAAACAATGTTTTTTCCCCCTGATTTTGAAAGTTTGGTTTTTGAATTCGACGTAAAATTAGATTAACTCGCAAAATTATGCAAGGCAGCAGTGTTCACAGAGTAGTGACTTTATACTGTATTTACCAACAGGACACCATGAACACTAAATAGCAAACATAGCATATGCAGTTATTGTTTTTGAGTTGCTGCAATGTGCTAAACCACAGCCCTTCAGGCAGCCACACAGGAAGGGTTGAAATACATCAAACTGAAAGTAAACACCAAACTTCACACTCAATCTGAGCAATCTGAAGCTGTTATTTAATGATCAATTTAAATATTAAAACATGTTACACTTCCACAATACGAGTTTCAAGTGTCCATACATCTTTTTGTCTTTTTTGTAGAACAAAGAATTTCAGAACTGACAGACGACGTTATTCCTCTGGAGTTAACTGCAAAAGCCTCAATGGAGTCATCACTCTGCAAATAAAACAAAGATGGCTGTGGTTTTGAAGTGTATTTTTGACATTGACAATATTTATTTTAACTAAAAGTTCATAGATACTTAAAATATAAAATATTTTGAATACATAAATGGAGCTATGGTGGTGCTGATAAAGTTTAGCCTAAATGCAAACTGGAGTTGGAGCTCACAGATGAATCTCCACTTTGTCACAGTTTTAGCCTCAGTTTCCTCGGGCTGACATCCAACATTCAGTTACTATTACAGTAAATAGTCTTCTGTATTAGTGGGGCATATTTTGAGTTGAGTGATATCTTGTTTAAAAATGACTCAACCTGATAAAGCCCTCTCTGCCATTCAGTACAGTTGAGTTCCAGTACTTGTAACCTGAAGCTTCATTTTGTGGGATATATAGACACCCTTGTCTTGGTTATTGATGTGTGTTTCATTTTATATCAGTGCCCCACCGCTGACACGGTGTGTGAGGTCAACAACTGCGCTCTATCAAGACTGAAGTCCAAGAACACGACTGTTGAATGAAAGTTCACTGTTGGTTCCTGCTGTATCCAGGATCTTATAGACCTTGCTTTACGTTTCCTATACCAACTTCACCATACACTCACACACTACACAGACATCTTTAATTCTATAATAATCTGTATTCTAGCGTCAGCCATTTTAGTAAAAGCAGGGAAAAGGTCTCCATCATTTGAAGATCAATTGGATCTCATAAGCATACCTGCACACATACAGACCACGCAATGCAAGCACACTCAGAGACCTGCCTTCAATCAGATTCTTACTTACAGCAAACTTGGAGTCTCTCTACTATGTGGGTAAACCTGAACATCAACATACTTTACAGCAATACAGAACTAATGCATGAAAACTGCAAGGAGATGAAGAGGGAGAGACAGCACCTGGACGAGAGAGAGATGTGACCCACGACAAGTTCATCATAATTTATTATAATGCAGTGCAGATACAGACGTTTAGAGGAGATGAGCATATATAACACAGATCTGTCACTGTTAAGTGGCTTCTGCAGTGTAGTTCAGGTGTCATTTACACTGGGCATGCTGGGGACATGTCCACACCACAAAGCATAATTTGTGAAAAAACTTTCTGAAATTATGAAATAGCTTGCAGTTAAATAACAAATAAAAATGCCTTTAGAAAGGTTTATTTGCACATTAAGAAAACATGCAATGGAAATACAGAAGAAATGTGCATTGTCCAAAAAAAGCTTAAGCTAAAAAACAAAAACAAGTTACTGATTGTACCCCATGTCCCCACCACTTTTCAACACAAAGTGACACCCTTGTTTATATCAGAACAGTATTGTCAAAGCATCAAGGAAAATACAAAAGAACAATTAAAGTCATACAGTTTATTAAATAAATAAAACAGTAAATGTGTCTAAATAAAAATCAATAAACAATAAAACCAGTAAATGAGTGTGTGTGTTTAACAGTATGAATAAAATTCATACAGCCCATCAAATAAATAAAATAGTAAAAGTGTGCGTTTGTGTTTTAAAAATCAATTAAATTCATATAGTTCATCAAATAAATGAAATAAAAAAAATAAAATCTCTCTCTTTGTCTGTGAGTCTGCATCACACTTATCAATTGTTTTATGAATATAGGCTAAATAAGTAATATATATAATAAAAGTGGGTGAATTAATAAATTCTTGCATGTAAAGTTCAGGTCCAGTATTTTAGCAGATGCACAAAAGAAAATTTTGGTCTGTTGAAAAAAAAAATAAGAAAACGTTTTACTTTTGTTGTCTAAAGAAACAAAGAAATGTAAAGAAACATACAGCTTTTTTCATCATTAATTACAATCCAAAGAGACATTACATAATATCGTTCTGAAATGTGAGTGTTTTAATATGGGTAATTTCTTTTGCTAATACATGTGTACTTTTACTAAAGAGTTAATTCCTGACTTTTACTTGGCTACAGCTATTTTTACATAAGTGGGCTAAAGGATGTAAGTACTTCCTCCAATACTGTAAAAACAGGATAATGGCAGACTTAGGATATTCAGTTATTGTTTTTGAATTGCTGGAATGTGCTGAACCACACCCCTTCAGGCAGCCAAACAGGAAGAGCTGAGACAGTCAAAGCCAAAGGTAAACACCAAACTTCACATCTGAATGATACTGGCCCTGGAATACTATTGTTAGGAGAAATAACTGAGGATGGATTTGATTGCGTAAGTAATTTTACCTTCAAGGTGATATAGGGTTCTGTGTGTAGGTAAGTTGTTTTTTGAGCTGCATTAATGGTTGCGTTGCCATTAAAAATACAATAAAAAAACAGTGCTTACATTGCATATTCAAACAAAGTAACATTCTCATGAGGTTCAAGCTTTTTCAGTATTTGAGTCAGATATTGGCTCTGTGAGGCTGCACATGTACATTGAGTCATATGGTTTGCAGGTATTCAGTGTGTACACTATAGCACAAATGAAAAGTATGACCTGATGATGGCATTAAATAAAAAAAGTCAGAAGATTACCAAAGTTATTACAATTATACATGAAATATAATAACATGAAATATTGTCATGACTGAGATGCTGACCGTTTCCCTCTCCTTTTCTGAAGAGACTTCTTTGTGTTTGGGGCGAATGATAGCCTACTGAGGACTTTCAGTGGATGTAGGACTAACAGTTAGATTTAAATTGCTGGGGTGGAAAGTCAAGCAGGTGACACAGGTTAAAGTTTAACAGAAATTTATCATGATCAGACAGCAAAACGGAAAATGGCCTTCAATGGAGATGATTAGGGGATAGGCAAAGTAGGGTACTAATCATTATTACAAAAAAGGGGCGTCTGTGAAATAACAAAAAGAGACAAGATTAGTAGCCTACACGTCAATCAATTGTCTGTGGCAAGAGCCCACCTGGGCCCCGTTTCAGAAAGCAGGTTCAACAAACTCTGAGTATAAACCTGAACTCTGAGCTGTCAAACTCCGAGTTTCCGGTTTCAGAACAGGTGTTTAGAATTAGTTCAGTCAGCTCTGAGTATGTTGAACCTGCTGGAAGCGCGTGCGTGGGGATGAAAAAAAGCCATCATCAATGGAGCTCCGATACTACGATTCACCATGGCAACGGGTAGCCTAAATAAAGGCAGAGCCTCCATTTTAATCGGGTGTAGCTAGAAATATGAATGCGTGTCAACGCGGACCATGATTGGCTCTAAACGCAGGAGTGGAGGAAGGATCGATTACATTTTATACAGCGTTGCTCATTCATCATTTAGCAGACTGGAATTTTCTTAATGAATGATAAAGTGCTGGGATTCTCCTACAGCCTGTTATTCATTTTAAATAGTTACAGGCCTGTTTATTCAGCTGTAACCTGACAGGAATAAATGCCCGTGGCAATAACTGAAGATGAAAATATTAATCGAACAGATTACTACATAGTTTAGGCTACTCATGGACCTGTGATTGTAAAGTGACAGTCCGACTCAGTAGCCTAGGCCTATATGGCTATCAATGATTTTTTTTGCAGTGGAAAATGTGTCTAAGTTCAAACTGACTGAAGTTTTAGACATCTATGTTACATAAATAAAATCTTGATCATGATTTGATGATTTAAAAACTTGTGACTTGTTTGGGGTCTTTAAAGATAACTTAAAAAAACATCTAAAACTTTCACAACAATGCACCCACCATTTTGTCAGTGGGTAATATAATTTTTTCCTTCACTCACATTCACCTTCTTATTGTAGGGTTGACGTAAGGGTTGAGAAGGGGTTGGGTGTTGGCGTACCATTGTATGTTGTGATTGTGGTGTGTGTGTGTGTGTGTGTGTGTGTGTGTGCGCCAGTGAAGGGCATTAAGTACATGATATATGCTCTTAAACAATGTCTGATGTTTTATGTTTGATATGTCGTGTACTTTTGAATAATGTTGATATTTATATTGTATGTATTTGTATTTATTTGTATTTATTTGTATTTGGGGACTGCAGATGTAAATTAGCCTAAGGCTAACTCTGGTGTAATGCATCAAATGTTTACATTTATGTTATTAATTGCACATGGTCCCTTCTAAATAAAAAAAAAAAAAAATGAAATGCTGTCAAAACACATTCAGACTATCAGCAGATAATGAAAAACTCACTTTTAAACTAGCCTATTTGTTTCAGCTGCACCAGTCATCCTCACTCAGAAATATTCACATCCAGTTGATAACTACAATAAGAATGTTCAATCTGTGCGACCACATTATGAAAGGTTACCGTTCATTGATCAGTTTTATACAGATCAGTTTAAACAGTACTGCAGCGCATGGTAAGTGTTTTTGTGCAACTGTTGCCAACCTGACAGCCGCCTTAATGTCCCCAGAGTCACTGAGTTATAAAGGACAGTGTAGCTTATAGATTTTATTCTGTGCTGAGGATAAATTTCCGATGTCCAACGATAACTCTCTGTCCATACATCGATGACAGATTGATCATAAAAGCTGTCATGTTCAAGATCATGTTTGGGTTAAAAAACAAAAAAAACAACTAATAGGCCTAAACTATTTAACCGTGATTTCGATGTTTCTAAAAACGCCATTGCGTTCATATAGGCTATGTGCTAGGCTTTGATATCGACACTTTGGATGAGGAAATGTCAGACGGCCGCTTCAGGCTCAGCAGGAGGGGAGGAGTCAGAAAGAAACTCAGCGTTAGTTGAAGTATCCTCCTCCCGAGCAGGTTAAGTTCGCAGGGTTACAGACCTAGATTATCTGATCTCGCTCTCTGAAACCGAAAACCCAGAGTTTCCCTCATCTCGGGCTCAACTTACTCAAGAGTTTTCACTAAACCCGCTTTCTGAAACAGGGCCCTGAAAAATCCCCTACCCTTAAAACGAGACAGTATTACTGATTGGTCTAGCTCACCGGAGTCCAACTGGGGCTAATCAGCTGCACTGTTCTGCAGCGGCTGTCACTGCAGGAACTGGTGCACCCTTCCCCGACACCTCTCCAACCGCGAGAGACAGAATGACGGAGAGAACACACGGACCGCAAACACTACCCCAACACAGGACCTTACGGGACATAGCCTAAAGATCAATCATCAAGGATCAAGGCGATTTATTTATCGTTATACAACAGAGGTTGTGAAATAAAAGTTCTTAGTGCCTTTATGCTACACACGCAGAACGTAACGTTTTAGGATGGGGCAACATAAAATAAAACAAACATATACAGTTAAGCTATTTATATCCATATTTATATGTCACTACGGAATATGTTCCACTTCCACAATATCAGTTTCAAGAATCAATAATTATTTTTTAAGGGGGGAAAAAAGCGTGACTGACGAGAGTGACTGAAAAGTTCATTCCTTTGGAGTTAAAGCATCTGTGGAATCATAACTATGCAATACATCTACAATCCTTACTGTCGGCTGCATTTAAAACATTTTGAAGACATCATTGAAGCTATGGTAGCCTACTGAGACAGTGTAAATGCAAATGGGAGTTGGTGCTCACAGATGACACCTCAGGCTGACAGACAACATTCTGGAGGTGTGTAAACAGGATACCTCTAAACCTTTGAGTTTGTCAGAGCCTGTTTAATGGTCTTCTTTACCATTTTGGCAGGGCACACTTTGAGTTGTGACATCATGTTTATCACTAGACAGCCTGTATAGTGTCTCTGCTTCTGCTTAATAGATCGTTTCCCAACCTTAACTTTATCAGATTCAAAGTAAGTTTGTCTTGCCAGAAACAAGAGAAAGTGCACCTTTTTGGAGCATAAACAGTTATGGGTTATGTTAACTCTCTCGACTTAGGACTCCATTGTATATGTGAGGAAATTATATCAGTGAGATTTCTTTTAGATGTCAAGTAACGTTGAGGACAATCTTGTAGTGATCTTTCTTGTTGTTGTCATTTCCCAGGAACAATGTAACTTTTACATTTGGAGGTATCGCAACACAACATATCTTAGACAAATGTCATTTGCTTTTAGAAAAGTTGTTGAGTGAATATGAATTATTTAATTGAAAACAGAAATGAATGTAACTGGATTCCCTCAATGAACTTCCAGGTATTCCAAAGTTTTCACACTCTCAGAGGGGCACGGGGAAATGAAAAGTTAAGTTGAATGTTGTTGTGCAACTGCTGAGCAATTGTAAATGTTCCATGAAGAAACACCCATTACTGGAAGCAAAACAAACACACAGACAGAAGCATGCAGAGACACAATACAAAAGGTCTGAACTAGAAAATACGACACGTTTTAGTTTCATGTAAAACAACTTTAATGAGTTGAGTTCAATCTTCAGATTTCTCAACTCTGACGTCAGAGCACAAATATTTCACAGATATAAGACGGACTGAGCCATTGACCAAATACAAATCAACTGTGTCTATGTGCTTGTGTGTCTTTCAGTCTATAAACATGTCGCTACTGAAGACTTTCAGACTTCATTTTCTTAACAGTTCTTCCTGAATATCGTTATCTGTGTGTTCTGGTTGATGGAGGACTGGTGTGTATGTTTGTGTGTCTTGTTTTCTGGTCAGTTCAGCTGTGACTCGATGCTGGAGCACCCGGCTGAGCTGGTGTTATCCCATCAGGCTGCGAGGACGGGTCTGAGGCAGAAACACAGGATGTTTGTTTCACCACACACACATAATGAGACTAACATAGCACATATCAGTAACCAATGGAAACAGTAAAGAATACTCACACATGCCATTGGGAGCGCCAGGGTGTCGAGCGGCCATTGCCTGGGCATTTCCTCCACCAGGCATCATCCGATTGGGCATGGACTGGCCTGAAGGAGGAGGCGGGGCTAAAATATAACAAGAAAACTATAGATGTTAAAGGGTAGGTACAAACAATGATTTAACAGAAAAGAAATTAAGAACTGAGTGGCACTGGATTCCCGCGACCCTGGACGCAGGATAAGCGGTTGACGATGGATGGATGGATGTCACTGGATTAATTCAGTACAGTGAGTTGCAAGAATGAATGCAGACCTGAATGCTGCACTGTGTATCCCAGCTGCCCCTGCTGCTCCCTCTGCTGGCGAACCTTCATCTCTGCCTGTTTCAGCTGCTCTGTGTGAAAGGTCTGTCTCTCTGACAGGAGCTGCTGCCGCTGCTGCTCCAGCTGCACATTACCCACACAGACACAAAGTATTAATGATACCGACTGGTTTTTGAGCATGTTACTGTTGCTTCTGGATATAAATGAAATGAATAAATGCAAAAACTAGCTATGCAGCGCATGGGTTTGATGATGAAGAGGTTTCATTATTCTTTTTTTAGGGCAGATACTATGTTCACTCACAGCCTCCTTCTCACGGTCCATGATGGTCTCCAGCTCCTCAAAGTGCCTCAGCTTGATCTCCAGCTTCTTCATCTGGGTCTCTACCAGCAGAGCCACCAGGGACTTGATCTTCCTCTCTTCTACTGCTGCCAAATGCTACAAATAAGTGAGGCAAAGAAGTACAAAAAGCACTGGGTGTAAGTCTATGAGATAGATAAGAAGAAATTGAGTGGAGGTAAAGATAAAAGAAGGTAAACATTGAAGAAGATGAGAAAAGGAGGTGAGAGGATGGTAGATTAGATTGGGTGTGACAGAGCGTGGCAAAGAGGGACATGGAGAGACTAAATGGATGAAAACTACCAACTTATCAATGATCAGCAACTAGGGGTGGGACGACAATTCACCTAACTACACATCATAATAGAAACACATTTGAAATGCTCGCCACAGGTTTATATTGTTGCAAGAACTATTTTCATCACAGCAGCTGGCTATGATTGTGGGCGGGAACATCTCCTAGGAAAAGCAGAGACTCGAGACCTTAGATACAGCTGATTTACTTCATTGCTACATACTTTCTTGCAAGAGTTGATGAGAAGATTCATAACACTGTTATGTCCTCCCGGTACATATAAGGTTACATCCAGCAGTGGAAAATGGACATTCGTGCGTTTGTTCTTTTGTAGGAGAACAACAACAAGTCCAGGAACGGCACGGCCATCGCCCGACGCTGAAAGACGTGTAGTCTGCACGAGCCGCCGCCGCCACATCCAAGCAAAAGTAGCCTATTTCATAAATGACGCATCGATGAATCGTTGAAATAATCTATCGAAGCTTCGAATACTAAAATCATCGTTAGCTGCAGCCCTACAAAAAACAGAAAAAAAAGTCTCTTCTATTTAAAATAACATGTGAATTGTCTTTATCCCAGTGATTGGTCCGTTTTGGAGTGGAAAGGCGGGATTTACCTTGGCCTTTGTGGCAGCTGAGGCTAGAGCGGCTGCTGCTGCCGTGGTAACGCTGCCCTCCACCAGATCCTGCTCCATCACTCTCCCATCATCCCCGTCTCCCTCCCGCCGCCCTAAGCTCTCGTCGTCATCTCCCCTTCCTGGATCAGAGAGAGAACTTCTTTAATGTGGACAGATCACATACCAGATGCATACAAATATGTATAGTGTACATGTTTACATACCGTCTCTCTCCTCTGCTAGCATCATTTCAGCATTTTCTCTTTTGACTCGTTCTCCCTCCAGTGTGGCTCCAGTGGATTCCACCTTGAGTCCATCCATCCTTACAGGGACCTAAAACAGATCCACACACACACACACACACACACACACACACACAGGGTAAGCCACAAAAAGCACCAGTAGATACAATAAAACTGTCGCTATGCTCTTATTGCTTTTTCACCTGAAGGGAGGTGGAGTTTGTCTCAATTTTTTCTAAATCCATTGATTCTGAAGGACACAGGAAGACAGAATTAGGGATGCACTGTACAAAGCACAGAGAACTAGATTAATTTGTGTGTCTTACCTATTTTGTCAGGCTGGTTGGACATTTCTGAGATCTTATCCACGGAGTCCTCCTGTACTCGGGAAAACTCCTCTGAAGACAAAGATGTAGAATCACTATACACACACACAAACACTACTATCTCAGAACCATAACCTAAGCCGTGTCTCAATTCACAGCCTTCCTTACTTACACTTGCTATTTTGAGTGCATTAAGCACCCGAATGGCACACTGATAGTGGTCCAAAAGTTGAGTGAAGAATGCTGGACACTTCTCACACTTAACGGTCGCCATCTTGGCTACGTAGTGAAAGGGGAGGGACCACAAACCCATTTCTAAACTTGTGAAAATGGCAGCCGAGGAAGCTGCAGAGGTTGCGATTGTGAAAGTATGTTCATTTTTATTCACTTTTAATTTAATTGAATTGAAGTCAAGTGAACAAACAAATGATGGTGTAAATGATCCGCCCGGTTACAATTCACCATTAAAAAAGCAGCAGCAGCAGCCGTCAAATGTTGGGTTCGGTACTTGCTCAACGGATCATGTTTGATTTGAGCACATAGTTTGACATGTAGTGTACTCCATTTTTAGTATACTAATTGAAGTATCCAAATTGAGACACAGCTATAGACTACACATACATTAACGCTCCTCTCTCTGTCCTCTCACCCAGTGCTGCCTTAGCTGCGGATGATGCTACCCGTGGATCCACCACGGATGCCAGAAAGGCTACGGTGCTCATGACAGGGTTTTCTGATTGGCTGAAAGGCACGGGCTGGTACGCCAGTGGGCCGAGGGAGGCTGAAGAGTCTTCTAGGTAAGGGTCTTCAATCGGCAGACGAAGGAAGTGTAGGATGCATTCGTCCTGCGTCCTGGAGCCCACATGCTCGGACACTTTGTTCCAGTCATCTCTGTAGACTTCTAAGGCCTGAGAGAGACGCAGGAGAAGAGGAGACAGAGAGGAAGCAGGGAAGGTTCAGAACAAGTTGCAAAACTTATGTAAAAGATTCTCATAAATCAGTCAAACAATTTCCCTTTTAGGAAGGCAATGATTCATGTGTAAGATCTATGAAAGGAAGCCAAAAACAGAAGTGACTGTCTTACCTCTAATAGCAAGAGCGTCTCCTGCTCTGTCCATTCCCTTCCTGCACTTGCTCCTTTAGCCTGAGACAGATGTCATGAGAACAATCTTAGAAAAATTCTATTTACAACTTTTTAAATGTGTAATTACAGAAATTGTTAAAATGAGAGACTAGTAAAATAAATATGTCAAAAATGAATCAGGATGTATACGAAACAAGATTCAAACTATTGGGTGTTTAAATGAAGATGTAGTTTTCAGTATGTTTGTACTGTTACGATGTGAGACCTTAGGATGTTTCCTAGCGTAGATGTCGCTGCGCAGACCGAAGTTCTGGCAGTCTGAAGGCTTGTCTCTGCTCTTTTCTGGAAAATTCAACATGTGCTGTGAGGCTGACACCTGCAAGAGTAAAAGTTCATTAGGAGGCTTTCCAGATATTAGGAGGCTTTCCAGATGATACAAACATGTATTTCAAATACACCTGTGATCATGTGCTATGTGTGTGTGTTTTACCTGCAGGGGTTTGTGTTGTAGGGGGGCTAGCCCGGTCGGTGTATCAGCCAATACGTTGAAATGAGGGGTGGGCGGGGGTCCCATGGGGAGGGGTCTGCTCTCTGCATCCACCTGGTAGTTAATCAAACCCCACTGCTCCAAAAACGCATGAACTCTGAAAACACGGAACATTTTTCATTATACTTATACTACAGATGGAAATACGCTAATACACACACAAATCAGCATGTGTCATGTTAAATAAAAGCTTCTTTTGAACTGCAGACCCATTAAGTACCACATACCACATGTCCCTCACAACATTACAGATTTAATTTGTTAACGTGTTCATATCAGAACACCCACATACTACACCTAATTTAGCAGATGCAGAAGCCACTGCATGATCACAAACACCCACACACTGATGCATACCTCATGACAGCACAGACGTCTCCAGTCAGGTTGCGCCTGCAGGACGTTGAACTGAGGTATTCCTGGGGGTTGAGCCGGTACGTGTCGATCATGAAGTTACGGTACGCCAGGTAGCTGCAGCGCAGAGAAAGATCATGCTTTTAGAGATGATATCTCCATCATCTGATAAGAATTGAATAGTAAAGTCTGAATGGCTGCAGTACTCACATTTCTGGAGATTTGGACTTATTCTTTCCATTGAAGAACTCAGGCAATGAACGTTTCTCTATCGAGTGAATGCTGGGATGCATGGATTGAAAGGTTTTTTTTTGGGGTTAGGCTATAAAGTTGGGTATGTTTGTGTTTATGTGTGTGTGTGTTTTTTTTATTTACCTGTTGTAATTGAACCATGATGTGTAGCTTGGTATTATGATATGATGGGTTTGTTCTGTGATGTTATCCTCTCCTTCTGACAGGCGAGATATCTCCCCTCTCCCCTCCTCATCTTCCTAGACACACACGTAAATACAGTAAATTTAATAACACTGAAACTAAAGACACTAATTGATATAGACTACCCAACCCTCCTGTAATTATCATATTTACCCTTCCAGGGAAGTCATCCTCCTGTTCATCTGAACAAGTAAAAATGAAAGAACGGAGAAAACTCCAGGTTCATTCACACACAAGACCAATCGTATTTCATAATTTCTAATGAACATTTACACATGCTCCGTTTCTTCTTAAACATTAGATATAGCACATGTAAACCTACCCAGATCTGCCATGGTCCCTCCTTTGACAGGAGTATTCTCACTGTCTTTCTTCAGGTTGACTACAAGAGCAAAAAGATGAAATTAAGAACGGTTTACGGGTAATATACTTTTATGTGCCAATTTCCTAGTCACTGTTTTTTTGTGTTTTTACCAATCTTAGGTAGTATGACCTCCTCCATGTTAGGAACAGGGGTAGGGTCCTCCATGTCTTTGGTCAAGTCCTCTTCTGGCTCTTCCTCCTGTTGTCCACGCCTTCTCCTGTGCACACACAAGAATCCATGCTGAGACTGCACACTGAAGGGCCAAAGTATACCCTCCTGTTAGGTTAAAACTTTTGTTTCTTACCCCTTCTTTCCTTTCTTCCTGCCTTCAGATGAGGGAGGAGAGGGGGAGCGTCGTCTCTTTTTGGCAGGGGTCGATTTGGAGTCCTGCAACAAGAGGGTAGAGTTTCCGCATCATAAACTGAAACATCACAGATAAAGACTCTTCAAATTTTAAAAATTAAAGGTTCCTGGTTGCCTCCATGTTCCACTAGGAAACGGTAAGATCTATGTAATTATAATTGAGAACACCTTTCCCCTCACAAGCCCTCAAGGTCGCCCACAGCTTGGAACAAACCTGTTCGTCTCTGAGGTGAATACGCTGGCGGAGAATGATTGGTACATTCCTCTCATCCACACAGTAATCTTCCTCGTTCATCCACTCGTTGAAAACATCCGTGTCCAGAACCCAGCCAGCATGGACCTGGAGCACACACCCCCACACAAAGTAAGTATTAATGTGGTTCATTTCATCAAGTGTCCAAAATGGACAGACACACCCCATACCACATTATATGACCAATTGCAAGTTAAATTGACTTCAATCAAAAGGCTTTACCTGTCAAGTTACCTGTTGAATGTTTGAAATATCATATAAATGCCTCCATAATGTATATAGAGTATGGTCTGTTGCTGTTCTGAAACTGCTGACTACCATACAATTCAGTTCAATTCAGTTTAATGGGGCTTTATTGGCATGGGAAACTCACGTTCTTGCCAAAGCAAGTGTGAAATAAAAACATGTACATAAACAGAAGAATTGCGCTATTAAAAAAAGTAAAAAGTAAAATAAGATAGATAAATAAGCTCTCTCACTGTGAGAGACTGCACTGCTCTGCAGTAAATTGACTCCTACCAGGCTACCTTGGCAGGTGAGCAAAAACGTTAATTTGACACTATGTTTAAATCGGCGTACTCTAACATTTTGAAGTGTAAAATATTGATGCGTAGCTTAATATAGTAAATGTAGCTGGAAAAAAAAGTGTTGACTGTTATAGCATACATAGGTGGTTGTTCTTTGAATGCATGCTGCTGTACTAACCCGCCACGGCTTTTCTGAATGTGGTGGCTCTTCAACCTCTCCTTCAACATCACTCGAGGACAGCCAACTGTCATAACTGTTGAAAAGTGAGAAACGACACAATAGGTACACATTATGTTTTGGTATGAACATCTATGTGTGCATGCATGTGCTTGTGCATTACCTGTCAGGGTGCAAGCCCCAGTGTACCAAGACATGTTTGTCTTTCCGCATGACAGGACGCATCCATTCATCTGAAGAAGAAAAAAAGACATGTATGAAAAAATGGTGTCAAGTTAAATAAGTACCAGACATTTAAAAAGATAACAAACACACAATGCACAAACTTTAACTGACCTTCCTCTGTAGAAGCAGGTGACGGGTAGATGTGGTGACTGGCGAGCGTTCGATCGTCAGTGAGTGTACCCTATGGTACGACAAACCATGAACCGGTGGCACTAAAATGTAACTGCATTTTCAGAGCTGCACTGGGTTTCATTTTTGCTACTTTCTAAATCAGCCACATCTGTCTCAATACTTCAACGTATTCTTTCATTATCTTTCATCAGTCCATCTAACCCTCTGTCTGCACATCTCTAACTCTATCTGCAGCACTTTACCTGGTGTTTGGTGATAACATCGGTAAGTCTGCTAGCCAGCTCCTGATCCAGCGTAGCGTCCAGATACACTACAGGCTGTGACATACAGCTGTTCTGTAGACACACAAAACACAAGTTCATCAGTTGTGTGTTCTTGGTGGGCTGATGTGTGTGTGTGTATTAATGTGTGTGTCTCTGTCACCTGGATCAGCGCTCTTTCAATGGTACCAAACATCTCGACATTCCTTTCAGTTCTTGATGGATTCTGCAAGTCAAACCGCCGCCTTTAAAAAGAGGGAAACAATGATCAGTGCGCCAGGCGCATGGTTCAAAAGGGTACTTAGTCTGTGAATTAGTCGTGGGTGTGTTTTGGACATAACACGCACAACACCATTCAGAGTGTCATCTCCCATTCCTTTTAAAAGCCAGTTGCACTTGCACCTTGGCGCTTTGCAATTATAATAACAAATGAATGGCGCATTATACTGTAAAAACCATTAATTGACCGATTGAATGGCATTTAATCAGCAAAACAAAAAACCTGTATCGTGACAAGACGAGACAGAGGAAATTCACCAATGAAAACATAATTCAATTTTTAGCTTCTGAAATAATTTAAACTCTCTGATGGAGCTCAGGATTTTCAGGAGGACAGCTGCTTTACGCCAAACTGTTTCACTGTATGAACCTGGACTGTGTGTGTGAGACCTTTTGAATGTGTAGAACACAGAACATGAAATAGCATTAGATCCTGACCGATCCTGTCGGCATGCCAAGAGATTTTTTAAATAAATGAATTTACGCTGCTGTGCCTGGTGCGTAGATGTGCACAGCGTCTCTCTTACCATTGGAGTAACGCACCCCTAATATAACAAAAAAACAGTGAAATACTGCACCGTTGACTTTAGACCTGTTTTTTTGGGGTCAATGGTGCAATCACTTTAAGTTTAAATGACTTTAAGATAGCAATGCAATGCGCAATGCAAATCATTTTAAGACCAACACTCCCATAGGCACAAATGACACTTTATGCTGCTTTGCACCGGGTGCAAGATGGGGCCCAAAGTCATCAGATGCCTGAAACTCACCAGCCTTGCTCAGCTTTGAACTTGTAGGCAGTGCCAAGAATGTGGCAGAGTCCACCCCCTGGTCGCAGATCCAGGAAGCACTGTGCCTGCAGAAAAATTGTAAATTCAACACTTAGTTTGTTTTGCATGTTTTAACCCATGTTGCCAGATTTTCACCTAAAAATGTTTTCCCTTTCAAACGAGGACCACAACAAGAAGCCTTGAGATTATTATATTTGAATATTATTCAAATTACGTCACAACTGGGTGATGTAGTATTGTATTTATAACACTGTCAAACAAAACACAAGAAGACTAAATACACATAAATCAGAACATTTTGAGATTCTATAGACTTTTACCAATCAAATGATGAGATATTACACGACATTTATAAAAGAAAGACTCACAGGCAGTTTGGTGAGCGCAGGACTGGCAGCTTGTCTGCCAAAGGTTTCCTCCTGAAACTTGAGAAGCTGCAGCGTCACTGCAGCCAGAGCCTGACATGATGGAGCATCCACCAGCACAAACTGACAGACACAGACACATTTTTTGAGGAAATAATTCTTTATCATACTTTCATGCAACCTAATGCATTTTACCGACAGTCTCACCAACTTAACTATAACGTTATTGTATTTGGTCGGATTTTAACCTCTAGGATCTGGCTACATTTGCACTTCGTCTTTTTTAAATCTTTAATTAAGATAGATACGGCACTCCTCAACTTCACACAAATCTTGCTTGCCAATGTAAAGGTAACGGTATCGAACATGAGACGTTTGTTTACAGTCTGAGCCGCAGGATTGCTAACGTTAGCAGGGGGCGGCTAGCTTCTTAGCTTCCTAGCCAGCTAACTACCTTTTTGTAGTGCTTTCCGATCCACTGTCGCACCACCTCCAGCTGGGCTAAAGTATCCGGACTCTCCCAGAACCTAGCGGACGGACTGCTGTCTTTTTTACGTTGTGCGGATGTTCCGGAGTTTGCTTGGCTTGCCCCGAGAATCCCGAGGTTTGTTCCTCCGGACATTGTAGCCATAATAAAACAAGAAATTAATCTCAAACGGGAGAACAAATCTGGCTAGCGCGCTCGCTAGCGTTTGCGTTCTTGCTCTCTCGCGAGAAGAAACGCGATTATAGTATTTCAGCATAAGAGTTTTCTATTTTTTAATGTTTAACTGTCTGTCATTTTCATGTGTTTTTTTTAATTTAGTTGTGTGCTTTTAAAATCAGTAATATGTTTAAAATACCAAACAATGTTATTTATTTGCACAATTGAATATACACCTTTCTTACAAACCAGGACTTTTACATTGAAGTATAGCATTACAAGGAAATAACTGCGCAAGACCTGAAAAGAAATAAAGTAAAGTGACATAGGTTGGTAGCAGACTATTTATATCTGCATGCTCTAATCCTGAACTACCTTTCGAATAATTGTTTTAAAATGCACTTAAAATACGGTCAATCACTTGCCTTTGGTTTAGATGAATTTTTGTTTCAGTAATTTCCGTTGTGACATACCTTTTAACAGAGTCACACTGTCAGTAAGGGAAAACAAAGTCCAGCTGACTGTCTACTCAGCAATGGCTGAGAGTTTGTTACGATTCTTTTCCGTCGCATTCTATAATTGGACTCCACACACCCTCAGACGACCAAAGGCAGTATAAACTCTGAAGCTCTGAAACTCCACCAGCACCTCTGTGAGTGACTCGTAACTCATTCATCTTCTCACTCCATGTTTTTTAGGCTCTGAGATCCTATGGGTCCAGGGTCTGACCACCTATGTGGAGGGGAACAGAAACTTTCTACAAGATGTGAAGTTCAGGGACAGTCGCCTGGTTATTGATGGCTGCAGTCTGTATTTCCGTCTCTATTTTACCCGGTTTGGACAGCAGCATGGAGGGGACTATGATGCTTTCACTTGCCTGCTCAACCAGTTCCTCTCTGCGTTGGCAGCCTGTAACATCCAGCCATATGTGGTACTGGATGGAGGTAAGGATGCTTTAGAATTTGAATGCCCTCTCAGCTCCTTTATTTTAGGAAACTTAATTTCATGATGTTAATCCAAGTATTTACTTTTATATACAAAATACAATTCAAAGAAGGAAATCTTCCAAATTTTTTATTATAAAGCAAGACTCTTCTCTCTGTTTTATAATTTTGTTTTTCAATGTTATAACATAGATTTCTAACTATTACATAATGTAGTCAGATATTTTGGTCATTGTAGACAGTTCTTTGATGAATTAGATTAAACAAAAAGTTTTTTGTTTGGATCAACAAGTTCATTTAAGCCTGCACAAACATTTAATTTCTGTCTTTCTTTGTGTGTGGTTAAAAGGGATTGATCCCAGTGACAAGAAGTTTCCCACCCTGCGGCAGCGTCTGCAGTCCAAGATAAGGGAGGCGGACAGTCTGTCTCGCGGCTGCAATGGCTCTGTTCTCCCCATCCTCACAAGGGACGTTTCATTCAGGTCCTCAGCCAGAGAGGAGTCCCGCTGGTCCAGTCCAGCTGAGGCTGATTGGGAAATAGCATGTTTAGCTCATCAGTGGAACTGCCCAGTTCGACCAATGACAGTGACTTTTATATCTTTGACCTGCCAGGTGTGGGTAGTAGCAAGGATCTAAAAAGACCTTTGTAATGAATGGTAGTGATAGTGTCTCGCTTGATTTTGCCGTCTTTTACATACTGTTTTTGTGCTTTGTTTTCTTATCTTAGGTGGTTACCTGCCACTCAGTTTTTTCCAGTGGACCAACCTTAACGGTAAAGCCTCTCACCGCTATATCTCGGCTCGGTGTTACACCACTAACGGGCTGTGTCGCTGGTTTGGGGGCATGAACCAGGAGTTGCTACCCTTATGTGCCGTCCTGACCGGTAATGATTATGGCGCTCCAAAGATGCTGACACACTTCTGGGTCTGTTAGATGTGAGTGCATTAGGGAGAGGTGGTGGCAGGGGTAAAGGAAAGCACCCATGTCCCGGATTGAGGGTCTCCTCCTCTGGCTGTCCTCTTTTTCAAGTCCAGCGGAGGCCCTGGAGGAGGTGAGCAGGCTAATGGGGGAGGAACGCAGAGGTGGAGGCGGTAGGGGCAAGAAAGGACAGATAGGTGGGCTCAGTTCACAGCTGTGGGGCAGGTATGCAGGAGTACCACATCACCCCTCAAAGCTCTCTGGCTCGCTGGTTCTCTGGAGATAAGGTAGCTCCTGGAGGGTGGACCTCTGGGCTCGCACAGCTGCCAGAGTGCCTGTCGCAGGCTGCAGCGCAGGGACAGTTAGCTCCCTTGTGGTAGATGCTATGGTGATGCGCAGAGTTCTGCTCCTCCCACAGGTGGAAACAGCAAGCTAGCCAGCAGCCACTACATCGCCAGATTCATACGCCAGGCTGTATATGGAATATTACTGCAGAGAGGCCAAGATGTCCAAGCACGGGATGTGAGGGTACAAGAAAACATCAGCCAGGGTACGAGAGGTGGGAGAGGGCGAGGGGAAGGGGGTACAGAGGTGCTCAGGTTGGTGGAG
>NW_024040503.1:0-27157 GCF_014851395.1 Micropterus salmoides | reverse complement strand
ATAATCTCATTTTACAGCCATAACGATTTGTCTTGAGCAGCAACTGTACATTTATACACAGTGTTTGGAAGGGAAAGAATTGTAAGTCTATGTTTGTGTTCAAGTTTAATCCACAAGAAGGTTTGACTCCACAGTTAGTCTATTTTTCCTAAAAAAAATGTCTCATTTAAAAATGAAAAAATCTGGTATAAAATTGGTACGGTATGGGGGAAGCAATATAATTTCAAGTATGGACATATATCCATTAGAAGAAGACAGAAAGACTAATGATCTGCAACCCAAACAAAAGTGGGATTGCACCATAATCCAGTAGTTTCCGATTCTTTCTTAAAACAATGCTACTGTAATTTCCACCTCTCTCCCTTCAACGTGCATCGTTTTTCTTGCTTGCACTAACAATGCAGACACACTGAATGGCAACTGCGACAACACATACTCACATGCAGAACATGCACATATTATAAGTGTATGTCTACTTTTGTTTTGGAGATTCCTTGTGGTTTTCATGTTCTTGCTTTTTTTTTTTTGATTGCCTAAGGAAACCCTTCAGTAATCCCAGTGTACTTGTACTAGTGTGCCTGTGCAAATTGCAAATAACGTCTCCACCCTATTTATCGCAAATTACCATTACAAAAAATTCTATATTACGACATTATCAAACGTTGACACACACAGAGCTAGGGTCGACAAGGCCTTATAACTCAGCTGTTTTCTGATGACTTTTACCAGCGTTCTTTGAAGAAAGTTTCATGTCCCACAATGCCACACGCACTGGTTCTTCCTCTATTTTGGTGTCAGCAATGAAATCCAACCAAACTAACAGTCCACAGTAAAACTGTTTGCACCGACTTGGTGATTGAGAGTATGATAATAGTACCCATCAGTTTGACCTGTCAGCATCTGTCTTTCAAGTCCAGATAGCGGTGCTGCTGGCCAGCTAAAGTAACGGCAGCCTGAGCTGTGGCTTCCTCTGACACATTTCCTCACCAGTGGGTTCATGCACGTATGTTTTCTCTGACAGCATAAAATGTCAAGTCCATTGCACATATGTATTGTTGAGTGACTTTAGCTTTCTAACATGTGGCTCCCAAGTCTGACAATTGACTGAGCTGTGGTCAACTCTTTAGAGGAGGAGAAAAGAAAACTAGCCAAGTTTTCCCTGTTTACCTTATACAGCGTGACTTCTGCACAGAGCACCCTGGCAAATGTAGCGATAGCTGCAAATAGGGATGAAACGATTACCGGTTTAGCGGTAAGCCATGGTAAAATTCCCGATGGTTATTATTACCGTACATATTTAAATTACCATGAAAACGGGTACGGTTAACCGCGCTATTATAATCTCACGGCAAACACTGTCCAGCGTCTCCCAGAAGCAGGCGCGCATGCGCATGCAATGGGGTTGTTTGGGTCAATGACAACACGACGGAGATTTTTCAGCCAGTCTGAAGTCCGGTCGTATTTTAGTTTTTATGACAGTGCTGAGGGAAACTTGATAGAAGAAAATAACCTCATAGTGAACGCAGGGTGAGTTAACTTTTAGCTTTGGTTTGTCTCTCTGACTTGCTAACAGCGTGTAAACTGAAGCTCTCAGTGTTGATGCTCTTGTAAAAACGACACATTGTTCTATTGCTGTGTGCGTGTGTGTCGGCAGAGTCTATTCGTCCACTGCACGTGATAACATGTTACGCAGTTTAGTCAACCAACCACATATCTAGAAATGCTGCAGACTCCTCTGTATTTATTTCAGGTTTTGGGCTCATTACAGTTACTATCACTGTCTTCTAAAGACTTATTTGTTTTCATGTAATTGTCCACAGGATCATGGTATTACCTATATAATATAAAAAATAAAATCTTGATAATGCATACTTAGATTTTCATTTGTTTACAAAAGTTATTTGCAGTTATTTTTTATGCAAACAAAATGGCAATTGTATTTGTAGTTTTCAGTATAAAACTTGTTGAAATGGTTTCAGTGTGTGTATCAGTACATTTTAATATTTTTTGGCACATTTTTACAATACCAATAATACTGATAACCGTGATAATTTTGGTCACTATAATCGTGATATGAAATTTTCATACCGTTTCATCCCTAGGTGCAAAGTGAGTAAAGTGTTCCTTTGAGCAAATCTCTCTGCTCCTGTTATATTATAGATAATAAAGGACTGATAACTGAATACCAGAGCAAGTCACAACAGAGAAATAATGTAAAATAGGATTGTTAAAGGTGAGGCTGCTGCAGGTTGGAACCAAAGGCGACAGATGGCTCTGTGCAGTTTCAATTCACTTCATAAGCTGTGAGCAAACATCAAAGAAGCACATGAGGTAATGTGAAAATGCCTATGTCAGATGTTTTGCTGATTTTTTTCAGGCCCCAATTTTTAGAACAAACTACAATTACTGCCTCGTGATTGTTTGCCTTCGCCAACCAGCCAAGTCGCACTTGACATACATTTCTGTCCAAACTCATAATATGTAATGAGTTATCCAATAAGACGTCTGTGTGAAATTTTGTCATAATTAGCGTATGAATTCTAGAGTGATGGCCAAAATGTGTTTTGTGAGGTCACAGTGACCTTGACCTTTGACCACCAAAATATAAGTTCACTCGAGTCCAAGGCGACGTTTGTGCCAAAGAAACTCCCTCAAGGCATTCTCGAGATATCGCGTTCACAAGAATAAAACGGACGGACAACCCGAAAACATAACGGTCGACAGAAAGACAACAAAGAAAGTTACAAGGTGATGCTGTCATTTGATACCATGGCACCATTATCTTTTTTACAATTTCATTTCCATTTTTTGTGTGCTATTGTAGTGCAGAGCAAAAACAATCCACAGCAGTTCCTCTCTCACATCTTTTTGGAGATTGTGCATATACAAACAAGTGTGAGTCTGTTTGAGTGTGTATGTGTGTGTGTGTCAGGTGAAGTACAGCCAACTGACAGTGTCTAGAGAGAACCAGTCTGCACAGAACAGCCATACCTTTACACTACTTAACCACGCCTCATCACTCTCACCCACACATGCACGCACACACAAAGTTAGATGAAGACATTTACTCTTCATCTACTCAGTATTCCCTTCTTTCCTTGCCTTCAGCTCAATCACAGGCACAGAACATTAACACAAAGATGATGCGGTACGTGCCACAGTTAAATGCCTGAAACACAGTCTGCTATTCAAGTAATCCATTCATTCACCCATGCATTCTTTATGGTTCCATTATACTGTTGCATATTCTCTTCTGAGATAAATAACAGGATTTACTATCACTGATTTGTTACTACAAGAGAATTTTATCGGATCAGTCAGACAGGTAACGGGAACACTAAGCAGCCTCAAAATATAAGTCTTTTAAACATCAATTAAAATGACAAGACGTAATATGACAAACTGTTCATCTCCTTTATCCAAAGTGCATATTCGCAGAACATATCTTTTGGCACCAGTGGGACTGGAAGTCCTGGCACTCCTGGCTGCCGCCGATGATGAAGACGAGTGGAGCTGACACTGAGCAGATATTTGGCTTGTCAGGTGTGTTCGTTCCACACCAGGGCACACAGAGTCACACTCATTTACCGCTTAGTAGACCAATCATCAGAAACCAGAACTGATAACCCAAGAGGTGCATTTTAGATGTCAGATCTACATCTGGGATGGTTATAATACAGATAAAAGAGAGATGTGTTTATTTACTACAGAAAAGAGCTATAACAATTAGTCGACTGAATATTAATCTGCAACAATTTTGATAATCGATTTGCTGTTTAAGACGTTTAATCAAACAAAAATGTCAAATAATCAAACAAAAATGTCAAATATGTCTGGTTTTTGTCTTACATATCATTCTAAACATAATAGGCTATTTGAGTTGTGGATAGCTGGATGGAAGAAACTATAATACATTTGAATACATCACCTTAAGCTTTTAAACAATTACTGAGTTAATTCAACAAACTAGCCTACAGGATAATCAATAATGAAAAAAACATTTGTTGTGTAGGTGCACAGAGCTTTTTGTATATAAATATATATAAAAGTGTGTGTATTTTGTATTGTAAGTGCTGTGTGTAGTGAATCTGTTGGGGGTGGTAGTGTTGCCTTGACTACGGAGTGTGAAGGTATGATCTCCAACAGCAATTGGTTTTTATGGATGTAGCGCACGCGCGCGCGCGCGCACACACACACACACAGCCTCTGCGACAGTAATGCATGTAACAAAATGAAAACACCTGAATCGTGACGGGGTTACGAAACAGCCTCACAGCACATAGCGGTGTCGGGGGGTAAAAAACATGGGATTGAAAAGATAAAAAGCGTCAGGCGCTGCTAAAACATTAAACACGGAAGGACGGACAGTCAGCCAGCGCTCGGTTTGAAGTACTCACGCTCTTCTTCCGCAGGTGCAGCCCGTGCTTGAGTAGCCCTGGCAGATCCCGGATTTGTGTTTGAGCTGAGCCTGGTCCCGTGCGCTCCGGTTCCAACGCAAGCCCGCGAGCAAGCCGTCCTCTGCGGGCTCAGAGTCCTCCATGGTTCCTTTCCTTTCTCCTGTCAGTCCTCGAGCTGCAGCCTGTCTCCGCTCCGGGTGTCTACTGTATCCTCACGAGGCGCACCGCCGCCCGCTCCCGTTCGCCATTTCCCCCCCCCTGCCTCGCGCTCACACTCAGCGACCTGCATCTGCAGCCAAACCGCGCGCAGCTACGACCTACTGAATGGATTCCGCAGCACGCGACGCTGCTGCTCCACCCAATGGCTCGCGCGTCCTACTCCTCAGTACTAGTAGGTTGGTTTGTGTTTGTGCGTGGAGGAGGAGGAGGAGAGGGGGGTGTCACAGGTGCATAGAAACATTGCATCTGAGCAGTCTGATAAAGTAAAGGAGCGAGGAAAATTTAAAGCCATCATATTTTAACTGTTGCACCGGTGCAGCTGACATTACAGTATCATTTTAGGCATATGTTGTAAATGTAATCCAAAAGTCAGGGGGAGGGGGAAAGGAAGCAGAAGGCACTCTGTGGGGCTACGTCACCACATTACCTGGCTCAAATTTCCATAGGTAAACAAAGAGCAGCCACACAGTGTACATCTCTTTGTGGGAGGAAGTAGGACTGCGTGAGACATGGCAGCTAATTTTTCAGGTATGGAGCTTTTGTCTGTGAACATGCGGGAATGAAGCCTGGAGCTTGGCATTCCGGTTTAACCTGAGGCGGAAAGCAGGTGAGCTGAAACATGAGAGGGTCACAACCCCCTCCATGCTGCAGGTTGTTGAAGGTGAGACACCATGTCTCTTAAGTGCTTCACCTACCCTATACATTTTCATAATGCTAATAGTCACCATCAGACGGTACTTCTAAAGTCTTCCCTCTTCCTAGATGTGTTTGCATAACATGCTGGTTAGATTGAAGTTAAACTCGCCCCAGCGTGTGCCTCCTATTAACGAGAGCCTGATGGAAAAATCAGCAGGGCAATATCATCACAGATATTTGGCACCTGGTGCGCAAGAGGGAGCAGTGAGTTGGAAAGTGATGATATCTAAGGGGAAGCCTGTTCTCATGCCTCTGATAGGCTGCACCACTTGTGGATTTTAAAACTTATTTGCAGTTAAAGTCTTAATTAATGAACATAATGAAGGACTCAGAATGAATCCCTGATTATGCCGTTACGTTTGTCCAGCAGAGAGGACCGATGGGGGGGGGGGGACTTTTACTCCTGGAACAGTTTCCAAAGAGTTCATGAATAGAATAGTTGAGCTTGAATGCACCACAAATCCAGCTACTGCCCATGATGGGAAGTTGTGACATTGGTCCCTCGAACTAATCATGGGGGTAAGCAAGAGTTCGAACACTGAAGCCGACCAAAGGCAGGGTTGTGACCTTTTGGGCATTTTTGGGCCTACATGGAACCCTCCATGCAGAAAATAACGTCACAAACCTGCAACATCGCACATGTCTCACCTGAGAGATGTAACCACATTGTGAGAAGTTCCCGGGGAATCTACAAAATCTATTCGGCCATCAGTGACACTATGTTGGAGTTTGGCTAGTGAGCCTTGTAGGTGGACTAATTAAACAGAGTCACAATCCAAGACAGACAAACACACTGAGCCAGAAGTCTTTTTGTTGGTGCAGTATGGTGTAGCCATGCAGCTACCAGAACTACAGTGTTTCTGCCGTTGCTCTACATCATTAAATTGCTCTGCGTCATATACTGCGCAATCATGCGCAGTAGACCCTGTTGCCAATAGGAAGTAGCCATGTAGTAGTACTAAATAGGACTAAAATGGGCTTCACTGTTCTGTATTTAAACCCGCGGAGTGGCTTCGTCCATCAATTATCCTGTCTATGGAACAGGTCCCTAAAGTAGAGTTTCTGTGTCAGTGTTGTCATCTCTAGGGGCTACAGGTATGCTGGAAGCTGCAGTGATGTAGCTCTCTGATGCATCTGACGCAGAAAACTATCACTATCGATGTACACACAATCGTGTTGAAGTCATAGAAATCCCGCTTTCTGTGTCAGGCTGAGCTCAAACGCACATAAAACAAAGTCAGTGGTCAGCAAAGCAGAGAGGCTGCTGTGGAGTGAAGTCAAGCAGGTGAAATTAAGATAATTCCAAGATTAATCAAGTTGATGACAACTACGCTCGTTACTGTAAGTGCAAAAAACCTTCACGAAAAAAGCCAATACCTAATCAACACACTAGCGTATAGTATTTATAGTATACTGCTGCTGTAAATTGCTGCTCTAGAACCACATTAAGTTATCGTTAAAATAATAAAATATTATATTTCAAACCTGTTCTGAATGTATAATTTTTTTAAATAATGTTTTTAAAGAGCACTTTTAGTTATGAAAAAGAACCAATAAGATTACTGATAAAGAACCAAAACGATTAAAGTTAGTAGTATTGCAATAATCCTTATGATGCCAATCCCATAACATGAGTTTAACACTACAGTTTATCAAAAAACACACGTTTTATTGGGGACCCACTTAATTTCCCTGGGACTCCCTCAAATGACCACCTGTGGGTCCCGGGGACTCACTACATTGAAAACCTATTAACATCACCGAAGCTGTCGAGAAAGTCATCAAACCGATGGTGGTGGTTTGCTTTCTAATTTCCTCAAACATTGGTGAGGTCTTTCACATATCTATTCAGTTAATGTAATGCTAATCTTGATTATTTGACCATTTGTGTGTTTATTGTTGTTGGAGAGGAGAGGAGAGCAGGAGAAGAGAGGAGGAAACATGAGAACAATAGTAGAACCTGTTGAACAAGCAGTGTCATCAAGTCTGTCGTCAAGAAAATCAAGGGGAAATTATCAGTAGATTTTGACAATCTCTGTAATCTTAAGTAATTTTAGTAAGAGATTGTATGTAGAATGTTTATAAAAAATCTGTGAATGTAAAAACATCTTTACTGATTATCCTAGTATTCCAGTTAAGATGGGTGCACTTCCCCGGCATTATAATAAGAAGCTTTTATTCTTAAGAGAAATTCATTGTATGGCTTGAAAAGAACTCAGCCCTCTTGGGAAGCTGGTGAAAGTGCATTCAGTTTGATTAAATATTTCAAGTGAATGTGATCTGAAAGAGAATTAATTTGAATTCAGTAGATCCAAGAGGATCAGAGCCTGATACCCCAGAAGACATAAATCTAAATAGAGTTCAGCTTGAGTGCAGTGGGTTCAGTTGTATAACTCAGATGTCGAGTCTGCTTTCCTGATAGGACTTGTAATCTGGGATAATTGGCCCCTTTCAGGGACTCAGATTATACCAACACCATCGCTGTCAGAGGTAATAGGCCAGCATACATACTGCTTGACAGCTGAATAACACACGCGCACAAGGAAAGACTTGTTTGGATCCAAAGCTAGCTGTAACATTTCATCTATTAACATGTTAAACTACAGTTTGGTGTGGAATCCAGACTCAGATGGTAAGTAACAGTGATGTGCTCATAATACTTAACACAGACATGCAATTATGACTTCTTTTTTCCACAGTCTCCCTTGCTCTCCATACTTGGGTTGTCAGTGTCACCTTTCCTATGGCAATACTGACATTACACACTAACAAAATCTGAAAGTCCATTCAGGATAAAGATAAAGATGCACCAACTGATGAAAAACTGATTTAAATGAGGGTGACACAATGCTTACCGAGACTAACGGTAGTGTAGTCACGACAGTAGTCGACGACAGCGAGAACATGCAGACATAAGCATGGTAAGTTTTTGTCTACTTTGTTTTAAAATCCTTCCTGTTAAGTAGGGATGGGGATCGAGACCCGAAAATCAATAAGGTTCGAGCTTATCGATACTGCTATCGTGATTTACGGTTCCTATGATGTAACGTACATGTCTCGAGCGTTAATTCAGTTTTATTTTGCAACGCAATGGATAAGAAAATCAAAAGGCTGCAGTCTCTTCCTGCTCTCTGTCGGCTGCCACACACACACACACACACACACACACACACACACAGGCAGCAGAGCGAGAGGCTGCAAGTAAAAAGACATTAGTTTATCAATACACCTGTCTGTAAGGTAACGTTAAACATGTAGAAATGGTTAATTTAATCATCTCTGTCCTCAGTATCTCATCCTGTATGTTTTATACAAAAACAGCAAACGCTAGCTTGGCATTAACCAAATGTTAAAAACAAGCTACATAGAAAGCTCTCTGTCTGGAGCACAGACTGGTCTGTAGTCTTAAAAACTCAGCTGCTGGCTGAGACAAACCAGCCGCTCCTCTTCCTACCTGGTAACTTTACCTGCAACCAGTGAGAGAGGAAGAGGGACTGATACAGACTGATGTTCGTCACGCACTACTTGTGATGTCTGATAAAGTTATTGATTTACTTTGCTGTTGTAAACATTAATGTTGCTGCTCTAGAAACAACATTTAGCTGTATTTAAAATATTAAATTAATAACAACAACCAGGCTGTTAATATGTACACTTCAATATATGTTTATTTATCTCAAGTGATATGTCATGTCAATATATAACATTATTGCACATTGAATATTTTCCTCATACCATGCAGGCCTACCTTATGTTCGTTGGGTCTGGTCTTACCAAATAACCATCACTAAATAATAGTAAAGTATCGATAGTGGTATCAATAAAGAATCAGATCGTTAAGCAGTCTCAATAAGGGTATCAATATCAATAAAAATTAACGATACTCATCCCTAATGTTAAGAATGCGCAGCAGAGGCTAAGACAAAAAAATGCTTGTGGAACAGCCAGAACTGCTTTAACTGTTTTAAAAATTGTTTGTTCATTTAGGACCCCATCACTCATAGTAAGAAGCTGATTGATTTTGTAGTATTGATTTCATTCACGATTTAATACAGTTAGGTTGACGTCTGTATATTAAGGTTGTACACAAGCATGTAGTCCAAAAAAATGTAAATCAGCCTTGACGTCAGTTTGTTAAACTATTTCTCTGTGGAAATAACAAAGAATGCGTGTTTTGAATGGAAGGCTTTCTTATATTTGTGTTTGAGAGAAATTGGCCTTGTGTACCATAATCAACAAAACAAGTGCTAAAGGAAAGCTAAGCACAATTACTGGAAACCCAAGGGATCATCGTTCAGATAGCTGCCCTCTGAGATTTGGTGGACAGCGCCAAAGGAAACTACAATCAGCTGTGAGGACGAGATATTACTGTTGAGGGTAATACTGCCAAAGATGCCACTGAAGATTTTGCATGCACTAAAATAAACAAAGCCATTGGACATTTTAACATAATTCCTGCAAAGTGGCATCGTACAATGCACGTGTATTTCAGCCTGTCTCTTGGACAAGACTGAGGAGAAATAATCAGCATTGTGTCTCAAAGGATTCAGTTTGGAGTTAGCATGCGGCACATGACTAGTAATTCATTAGCTCAACAATAAATCTGAAGAAAAAAAAGAAGCAAAATTTGTATTTAGACTCATAGCACCAGTAGCCGCCTGAAAGTGAAAGGGGGAAATAAGGAAAACACTCAGTGTTTGCTGAATTGCTGAAGAAGCAAAAGAAGAGAAGGGGACTTTGGGCTTAGAGGATGATGAAATATGCTGCTCTGCGGTCCCTGGGGACTACTGAGGCCAGCCGCTGATACACATGCACACACAGTCACATATGCATGCACAGCAAAATCAAATAAACCTGATAGTACAGCATTTGAATGAATGAGCCCTACATAGTAGTGCACATACAGTGCTATACAGTACATCAGGGTTACATGATGATGCACAGGGAGAAGAATGGATTATAGGGGGAGGGGAAGTGGAGTAAAGGAAGAGATGGGGAAAGAAAGAGCGAGAGGAACAGGAGGGCCAAAGCAGGAGGAGAGAGAAAGCGAGAGATAGTAAACCAATTACCATAGGACTCGAGAAAGCCTTTCATCCCAAAACTGTCACCACACACGGAAATAAACACACTTCTATCTTTTTTTCGTCTGCCTCTCTCCTGCATACAAATACAGTATCCACACATACATGGTCGGACATCTCTCTTTATCGCTCACTCACACACATATTCAGAGCTCTCTTCAAACAAATGCACTCTTGATTAAATATTGAGGAGTGCCTGTGGCGAACTGAGCGGAGATACAATTTCTCTTGTCTCTTATGGAGCTCTCTGTCTATGGAAGAAGGAGGAAGAAGTGCCAAAGGAAGGGAGAGAGAGAGAAGAAGAGGCAAGAACACAGTGGACTGAGAAAAAGGCACAAAGGGAAGTGAAGGATGGCAGGAGGGATGGGAAATGGGTGAGAAACCAGCTGGCTAGTGATGAAAAGACAGGAAAGAAGAAACTGATAGAAAAACAAGAAGACCGAGCACAATCTGAAGGGAAAGAAAAGTGAGGGCTGCCATATTAAAATGAACTAGAAGCAATAACACAATATGACAGATAAGGTCATACAGTGGGTACGGAAAGTATTCAGACCCCTTTAAATATTTCACTCTTTGTTTCATTGCAGCCATTTTCCAAAAATCAAAAAAGTTCATTTTATTTCTCAGTAATGTACACTCAGCACCCCATCTTGACAGAAAAAAACAGAAATGTAGAAATTTTTGCAAATGTATTAAAAAAGAAAAACCGAAATATCACATGGTCATAAGTATTCAGACCCTTTGCTGTGACACTCATATTTAACTCAGGTGCTGTCTATTTCTTCTGATCATCCTTGAGATGGTTCTACACCTTCATTTGAGTCCAGCTGTGTTTGATTATACTGATTGGACTTGATTAGGAAAGCCACACACCTGTCTATATAAGACCTTACAGCTCACAGTGCATGTCAGAGCAAATGAGAATCATGAGGTCAAAGGAACTGCCTGAAGAGCTCAGAGACAGAATTGTGGCAAGGCACAGATCTGGCCTGAAGGTTACAAAAAAATTTCTGCTGCACTTAAGGTTCCTAAGAGCACAGTGGCCTCCATAATCCTCAAATGGAAGACGTTTGGGACGACCAGAACCCTTCCTAGAGCTGGCCGTCCGGCCAAACTGAGCTATCGGGGAAGAAGAGCCTTGGTGAGAGAGGTAAAGAAGAACCCAAAGGTCACTGTGGCTGAGCTCCAGAGATGCAGTCGGGAGATGGGAGAAAGTTGTAGTAAGTCAACCATCACTGCAGCAATCCACCAGTCGGGGCTTTATGGCAGAGTGGCCCGACGGAAGCCTCTCCTCAGTGCAAGACACATGAAAGCCTGCATGGAGTTTGCTAAAAAAACACCTGAAGGACTCCAAGATGGTGATAAATAAGATCCTCTGGTCTGATGAGACCAAGATAGAACTTTTTGGCCTTAATTCTAAGCGGTATGTGTGGAGAAAACCAGGCACTGCTCATCACCTGTCCAATACAGTCTCAACAGTGAAGCATGGTGGTGGCAGCATCATGCTGTGGGGGTGTTTTTCAGCTGCAGGGACAGGACGACTGGTTGCAATCGAGGGAAAGATGAATGCGGCCAAGTACAGGGATATCCTGGACGAAAACCTTTTCCAGAGTGCTCTGGACCTCAGACTGGGCCGAAGGTTTACCTTCCAACAAGACAATGACCCTAAGCACACCGCTAAAATAACGAAGGAGTGGCTTCACAACAACTCCGTGGCTGTTCTTGAATGGCCCAGCCAGAGCCCTGACTTAAACCCAATTGAGCATCTCTGGAGAGACCTGAAAATGGCTGTCCACCAACGTTTACCATCCAACCTGACAGAACTGGAGAGGATCTGCAAGGAGGAATGGCAGAGGATACCCAAATCCAGATGTGAAAAACTTGTTGCATCTTTCCCAAAACTACTCATGGCTGTATTAGATCAAAAGGGTGCTTCTACTAAATACTGAGCAAAGGGTCTGAAACTTATGACCATGTGATATTTCAGTTTTTCTTTTTAATAAATTTGCAAAAATTTCTACATTTCTGTTTTTTTCTGTCAAGATGGGGTGCTGAGTGTACTTTACTGAGAAATAAAATGAAATTTTTTGATTTTTGGAAAATGGCTGCAATGAAACAAAGAGTGAAAAATTTAAAGGGGTCTGAATACTTTCCGTACCTACTGTATATAAAAGAACAGAAGCAGGGCTCACACCATGAAAGAGCCGATACCGTTCTGTGCACTTTTAAGTAACGGCAATGACCTTTAGTTACAGAAATAATTTTTTAGCCATGCTAGTTAGCTGGTTGGTCCACCAATTTGGTCCAGACTGAAATATGATTTACTATGGGTTTTTTATGTGTCCCCCTCAGGGTGAAATGTAGTAACTTTGGGGATCCCCTGACTTTTCATCAGGTGCCATCATCGGGTTGAAATTTGTCCATCAATAGCTGTAAACTGCAATTTTATATAATCGCTAACATCCTTTTGTCCAATCTGTATTCACATATTAAAAATATGTAAACACAATTAGCTTACATCTGTCTGTTCAGGACCATACCATTAACACAAGTCATGTTGTTTCTACAGAGCCACAGCTAATTCCATTCTCAATCATAGACATAGCCAGGTGTTGAAGTTCTTTCAATTACATACACAATGCAGTGAAAAGGGACTTGAGTTTATCCGATGTGGATGCAGAACAACACAGAAGAGGAGCGAAAGTAAGATGAATGTCCAGACAAGGGAGAGCAATAGTTGGGCCAGGTAGAAGATTAGCTGAACCAGGGAGAGGAGTAAGTTGGACCATGACCAAGAAGAAGGATAGGTACCGGCGAGAGGAGTAATAATGTGTGGTGGTGTTCAAGGGAGAGCTGTTGTCACTGGTGAAAGAGCAACCATCATAGAGAATGTGATAAACCATGGTATATTACTGGGAGAGTCTGGTGAAAGAGTCCAGCCTAATCTCAGACAGATGTGTCTTTATCCGGAATTTCCAACAAACCAACAGGTAAGCAATGCATTTCACAAGGGCTTCCTCTATCATTAAAGAAATGTTGCTATCTGTCACAGTAACTGTAGGCCCAATGTAAAACCAGTATGTTGTGTTTTTGTTCCTCTGGGACGTAGCTTCTTCCTACCTCTGGGTCTTCCCCCAGGGAAAACTCTTCAGTGAAGACCAAGAGCATGCCACTGTAGGATTGGTCATTGCTGATAATGCAATAAAACGAGAAACATTTAGACCAGAATCAGGACAACCTTGTATTTCACAATGTGGAAAGCAGTTGTTGAATGAAACAGTTGTAAGCTACACAGTTCCTTATAAAAAGGAACAGTTAAGGGGTCAAGAAAATCAGGCACAAATACGTCCAGGTATGTTATCTATCTGATGTCTTGTTCTAAAGTGAGTTTTATAATTTGTTGCTCTACATGCAGAGATGGGGACACGAGTTTGAGACTCGGACTCAAGTCCGACTTAAGTCTCACACACAGTGACTTCAGACTTGACTTGAGACTTGTCTTCAAAAGAATTCAGACTTGACTCGGACTCGAGGTCTCGGACATTGAGGACTCTGGATTTTATTTCAAGACCAATCAAGACCATAACTTTGGGAATATAAATAAATTGCTTCTGCATTGTCTGAATTATTTGGTAACATCCCAACTTTGATTGGATGTAAAACATATTTCTTCAAATGCAACCAATAACCCTAATAAAAAATGTGTTGTTGTGTTGCCATTAATGACAGCCACCCCTACACACGAAGGTAAGCATGGAAAAGGAGTGTTGAATAAAGATGCTTATGTTGATTTCAGCTCTTAGTGTTTGAACGTGGGTGTTTTAATGGGAATGTGGATCTTTCAGATCAATTTGAGAAATATCTATGATCTCGTTCCACATTTTATTGTGTGTCATGTCATGTGGTGAACTGGTCATGGTCTTCACTCGGTCTCCCTCGGTCTTGGTCTTGACTTGGTCTCGCTTTGGGTGGTCTTGACTATAACACTACCTATAACCTACCTAGGTAACACATACTATGTATCTGCTGCACGTGGCCACACGTGAGAGAGGACAACAAACACTGGCAGCTGCTGAGCCATTCATACAACAAGGCCAAAAGAAGGGCTGAACGCAAATTAAGTTAACGTTACACTGGGTTTGAGAGCCTGCGGTTGGTGTTGACTTACAGTAAGCTGTCATAAGTTGCATTGCACATTACATGGTTGTGGTCTGAAAAACTGGTTACATTTACAGAATTCCTTATAGCTATGCAGTTTTATAAGCAGCCTGGTTTGAACTCAGCAGGTGATACAACAACATTATAACTACGAGCGACTTGAGACTTTACTTGGACTCGAACTCAGTGACTTGAGACTTGACTTGGACTCTAGCTCAAAGACTTGAGACTTGGCCTAGACTCTTGCTCAGAGACTTGAAATTTGACTTGGACTCTAGCTCAAAGACTTGTGAGCATCTCTGTCTACATAAACATGAGTTAAAGTACTGATGCTTTGTTGGATTTCTCTCAGAGAGTCATGAAGTTTGGGGCTAATCAAACCCCACATGGAAATATGTAAGTAGATGAGGCAGGGTTTAACCAGGCAAAAAAGCCAGAGTGGTCCCTACAACACTGAGCGACTCCTTTAGTTTTTAGATGACCACCACTAACGACTGACGACTAATGAAAGTCGTTGGTGGTTGAAGGTTGGAGGAAACATGAGGACATTTGTGATTGCATGGGACAATGTAACATTTCACCGTGCACATGCAATCACAAACTGGTTTACGGCCATCCAAGAATGGTTTCACTTTTCCTTCCCCCTTACTCTTGTGGTATTTACCTTGTTTTTGCCTACTAAAACACCTTCACCCATATACATTCATGCAACCATCATCCTGCACAGACACTACTGAAAACCACAGATTACATACCTTGAGGAATATTTTTCTTCCTGGAGGTGGAAAGTGTATGATCATCAGTCACATGACCAGATGTCTTTACTGGATGCAATGGTTGCCGGCTGCAAGAGACGACATTAGATGGGATGTGGATGAAAACATGTGACTAAATGCTGAAGATTGCATGGATTAGAACAGGACTGTGTATTTTTGTTTCTTTCCCATCTGTGCCTTTTTTTGTTTCAATGTAATTGTGTATTTAACAGTAATTTTACACATCTTGCACCAAAAGCCACATAGGTTCGATTATTTATTGATCACTAGCTGCAATTTCATGTTGCTACTAAAGCTTTTACTTCTGCAATTCTGTCTCTTACATTTTTTTCCTACTGTACATTCTGTAAAGTCAAGATGACTCATTCACTTTTTCATAGTTTGCTACCAAAAATGCACACATTCGACCCTCAAGCCAAATATTTAGGGTGGTTTACAGTAAAAGGAAACAATTACATTGGTATTTAATGAAGAAAATATGGTTTTGGGCAGAAAATGTGCTACTTGGTTGAAGAAGGATCTTAAGTAAAGGTAAACGCTTGTTAGCAATTGAAAAAAACTGTAAATGACATTCCCATCTGCCTCAGCTGTACGTTGTGTTCAATGCTAATTAGCAAACATAGATGGTGAACATTTCTAGCTTTATACCTTCTGAGCATCAAAATGTTAGCACTGTGATTGTGTTAGCACGCTAACTCTAGCATCTAGCTCAAAGCACCACTGTAATGCCTCACAGAGACGCTAGCATGGCAGTAGACTTTTAGTCTTGTTTAACTCAATCTGGATATAGGGTCAGTTTATACCTTCAAAACACTGACATGTACATTGCAGTGTATGAAGTCAAAAATGAACGTGCTCTAGGGGCAACATATGAGATAAGACTTGAGTATTTTTGGTTTCAAACACATATGGTAAAAACTTTTAATGGACTTCAGGGTGATCCTTTCCTGCTGAGACAATTAAAAAGCCATTAGATGATAAATACATCACATACTCCACAATAATTCGTACATGTACATCATACTCAGACTCATAACAGAACATAAATTCAAACTCAAGCCCAAACACACAATTACATTTCCACGAAGGCAAGCAATTTCTGTTCAATGTGAAGGTCATAAATTATTGCTGTAGCGCATGGGCAAAGCACAGAACAGTCCTTTCCATACTGTTTCCTCAGGATGTCACCTTTTCAGAGTGGACTGAATGTACCTCTCATCATAGATGCTGTGTGAGTGCCATCTAGCAGTGACCATGGTGAACTGCAGACTGAACATAAGTTCAGTATCATTTATTCCAACCTCATTAGCTATCACATCATTTAGTGCAAACCTTGAATACCCTAGTGATTTCAAAGGCATGTGACTGGGGCGCAGGCATTGCACAATTCAGGGCTTTTAAGATCAGACACTGTAGTGCACAAAAGAACACCTGGGGGCAGGTAGTAGAGAGCTGAGAGAGAAGCCAGTGCTCACATACTGCACACAGAGTCCTTTATCTGTAAAGGTTTCTCTGAGCACAGAAAACCATAAAGCACTGTTTTGGTCCTGTGGGAAACCTTTGTGAAACACTTTGGGATTCAATCCTCCAGCTCCACTTTCAACCACAGAGAGGTATGTGCAACTGTACAATACAACAATAGTTTTTAATGATTGCACTGACCTTCATTTTTGTCTTGCCCAGATGTATTTTGATAACAGGATACATCCGAGTCTTCCATCCATTTTATTACAAGGGGATAAAACTATGCACAAGTCAAATTTCTGGTTGATTGCACAGCATCACTATTGCATTGCAAATAACATTATAATTAGGCAAAGGCATTATCAAAAGGAACCAAAAAAAGACAAATTCATTCATTATTTATAAAAAATGGAATGCAATGGATATCTAGTCCATTGTAATTGGTTTCTCAAATTAATTCTTTCAAAATGTGCTGTACAATATCATAATATTGTATAAATTGTGATAAAAGTTTTTATCCATACTACCAACTCCACTTTTTCTATGTGTGAATTTTTGTGTATTTTTGTTCTATTTATTATTTACCAAAGATATAATGAAATGTTAATTTCCAGAAAAGTTAAGATATTTTCCAAAATGCAATAAAAACAAAGATCTGTGTTGTGCAGTTAGCTCAGTTGGTAGTGACCCCATGTACAAAGTGTCACTCCCCATCTCTCTCCCTCTTGCCGCTCACTATCCACTGTCCTTTCAAAATAAAGGCAAAATAAGACCCCAGAAATATCAAAAAAATAAAAAATAAAATAAGTAACATGAACATTTTCTGACAAAAGTGTACAAAAAAAAGATTGGCAATAGTTTTACTGATCAGTTGTTGTATATTGTAATTTGTAAATTTGAAGTTATAATTTCAAAACAAGCTGAAATGTAGACTTATCTGACCACAGCACACAGTTCCACTGTCTTTTGCGTTTCTGCATACAATAAATGTATGGCTTCGTCCTTGCAAAATAGAGTTTCAGGTTGTATTTATGGATGCAGCGACAGACTGCGTTAAGTGACAACGGTACAACCGAGCCCGTGTGGCTATATTTGTCACAGAAGCTTTTGCCTTAGACCGCTTTCTAAGGCAGTACCACCTGAGGGCTCGAACATTCAACAGTGGTTTGCCACGCAGATTTCTCCAAATTCCCTGAATCTTTTCACAATATTATGTACTGTTGATTTTGAAAGACCTTGCAAAGAAACACCTGCACACTGTCTGCAAAAAATATATTTATAAGCTGGCAACGTTTTGGTGCTAGACCTTCATCAGGAAAATGGTGTTACATACTGAGAAGTCATCTTTTGGAGGAGGTGACTTGTTTAGCTGCACAAATCACACACTTACACATGAAATAAGGCAACACTCTCTATAGTAACAATAATATATCGTCCCAGAGAGGTCTCTGATATATGTAAACCAAAAAATAAACAGTCAAATGCATTCATAGACATACATTTTCTGAAATCTTGCTCTTACCTTATACATCAATAGATTAACATAGGAAATATCATAGTGAACACAACATGTGACCTCACACGAGATTCAAGAGGCAATAATTTTATACTTCATTAATTTAAATGTTAAGTAACAATAATACTTGTAGAAAAATAGATACTGTCATCACCATGAATGTTATAATATTCGTGCGAGGAGTATTTATGGTGAATGCAAAACTATTGTAACATACACATTCAACTTGATGGCACTGACTAGTTTATTTTTGTACAATGTTCATAGTACAACTAACACAATGGGAAAAGTGAACTGAATTTCCCTATAATTTGAGAATCATTGATAATGAAAGAACAAAAGGAGGATCTAAGTGTTATTAAGGTCCTTGAAGAAATTGGAGATTTGAAGGAAAGACCAAGTGGGAAACTTAATGGATGCATCCCTTCACCATACATGTGGAAATAGGTTATAGATGACTATGTGCAATATTAAGTCAAAGCAATAAACACGTGAAGGTATGGATGGATTTTCACTGCACAGAATGGACAGAGATCCAGCGATGTGTGGGAAGAAATCGGGAGGAGGCATCTATGTGAATGAAAGGTGGTGTCTCCCTACCCAAGTCACGGTGAAAGAGAAAGTGTGCAGCAGAAACATTGAGCTGCTTGCGGTGAGCTGCCGACCATATTAGGGGAGACCGGGTACGGTTGTAACATGGGGAGAGTTGTAACAACACCAATTCCACCAAATAGAGATAAGATAGGTGATCATTTCAGTATTTACCTGCTTCCTCCCTGATCGGGCATTGCAGTTATCAAGTCTGGAAACAGGTACATTCAGAATATATAGCCTAGAGAAAAAACTGATTTGATAAGTTTTTGACCAAGACCATTTTTTGTTTAGTATCTGTACTATTGCAGATAGAATTGTTTGACTTATATTAGATTGAAATGTAGTTTCTTAGGCAACACGTGATGCATTTTTTCCTTTCTAATTTCAAACCACTATGGTAATACAGCTAGCTAAACACTGGCTGACAGGGGTGGGGTGGGTTGTAACACTTATTTAAAATGGGTTACAACCATCCACTATACATAAAACTAGGTAATTTCATGATTTTGATATTTTCCAGCACTGACTGTGACTCTGAATAAGAATATACACACATTGACACACACACGTCTTTTTAGTTAGACCTAGAGACCTTCTTTAATTAATTACATTTTAGTAGTATTTATTAAGTATACTTTTAAGTAAGTTTATTCCATAGATAAATTTACATACACATACTGTCCATGCACGTGAGTCATCAGACAAAGTCTTTTACAGCAAGAGAGAAACATTTTTTTTTTAATTCAGTGAGTTATAGTTACTGAAGCAAAAAGTGTTACAACCATACCCGGTCTTCCCTACATTCCCAGGGAGTTTTCTAATGTTGTACTTGTTGTGTATATTCCTCCATCGGGTAATGGGAAGCTAGCCACTGATATAATTTCGAGAGTAACACATGACTTGCAACGTTCCTCCCCAGATGCTCTGGTTATTATTAATGGGGATTTTAATCACTGCTCACTCTCATACTCGCCCCCGTCCTTTAAACAAATGGTGACATGTCCTACGCAGGGTGACAAAACTATTGATCTGTTCTATACGAACATTAAGGAGAGCTTTTTATCAAAGATGCTACCAGACCTTCTTTTTTTTTTTATTATGGGTATGGTGTATAACATATGTGCATTTGACCATTACAGTTTAACATAATGCTCTGCAGCTGGGGAGAGGGACAGTGAACCCTTATGGGGAAGTAATGATTGATGGATGTACAAAGAGTGAACCCTCCTATAGAATTTGACTTCTGACCCAGTGTTAGGGGAAGAAGAGATTAGTGTGAATGAAGGGACTGTACCCTTCTGTGGTGTCTAACAGATGGTTACACTTATTCTACAGCACTGTGCCCTTATATGGTGTTTAGCAGAGACCTAAACATGTCCTATATAAGCTGTGTTCGATGTACAGAGAGACAGAGTGGTCATCGGGCTGGGTCACTCTCCAAGCTGCTGCAGAGCTTGTAATTGATGCTGAATTCCTTGATGTAATAAACTTTTATAATCAAGAACAGTGTCAAGCGGATTTCTTCTCAACACATCATCGCAGCATTATCGTTCGGACACCACATGGGCATTCGGACCATAATTTAATATTTTTGACCAGATACTCACCTGTGGCGCGGAGGCAGCCGGTTAAAGGAGCAGGAGTGTGCGGGTGTGGTCAGATCACGCCTGTGAATTGCTAAGAGGGTGCTTTGAATGCACTGACTGGGCTGTCTTTTTTGAAAACGATATTAATGACAATAATATTGACAGCATCACTGACAAAGTCACCTGCTACATTAATTATTGTGTTGAGTCCGTCATTCCTTGTAAACTCATAAGAGCATTCTTTCATCTCTGGCATCATGTGGTCAGCGAGAGATCACTATTACTGATGATGGGGTCCAACAGCAGCTGGAGCTCCACAAACATAATAAAGCAGCCGGGCCGGATATTGTCCAACCCCGCACCCTGAAAGTCTGTGCCGACCAGTTGTGCTCAGTACTGCACACAATTTTTTCGTTGTGTCTATCGTCATCACAAATTCCAGTGATATGGAAAACATCTGATTGATTTTTGTAGTGCGTTTAACACTATTCAACCACACATTTTAGCCCAAAAAGTAATTAATTTTAAATTACACAACACCACTATTGCTTGGATTTTAGACTAGGCTACCTCTTGTTATGTCCCCAGTTTGTCAGATTTGATAACAAAATATCTGACAATATTCTAACTAAAACAGGAGCACCATAGGGCACAGTTTTATCCCCTTTTTTATTCACACTACTCTACTCTTCTGACTACAGGCATAGTGAGGCATCTTGCCACATTCAGAAATTTTCGGATTAACGCTGCCCTTGTTGGTCTTCTTAATCGTGGTGATGACCAGGCCTATAAAAATGAAATTGCCTCCTTTGTGAATTGGTGTGAGTCAAAGTTCCATCCATCCATCCATCGTCAACCGCTTATCCTGCGTACAGGGTCGTGGGGGGGCTGGAGCCAATCCCAGCTGACATCGGGCGAAGGCCGGGGTACACCCTGGACAGGACGCCAGTCCATCGTGAGTCAAACTTTTTTCAACTAAATGTTGAAATGTATTGACTTTAGGAGGAAGAAGGAGGAGGTTCTTCCTGTGATCATCAAAGATCAGCAAATCGAATTTGTCTTGTCCTATAAATATATCGGTGTTTGCCTGGGCAGTAAATTAAACTGGAAAAAAACACAGACATTGTTTTTAAGAAGGCCCAGTCAAAGCTATTTTCCTAAGGAAGATCCTTTGATGTGAGCAGTAATCTGCTTTATACCGATTATTATTATTACCAAGGTACTATAGCCAGTGTTCTTTTTTATTCTGTGCTTTGCTGGGGAGGCAGCATTACCTTAGAGGATAAAAATAGGATTAATAAGTTGATTAAAAAGGCTGTGTGTCCTTAAGACACTTAGTAGTTCCTTTAGTGGCCGACTTAAGATGCCTCGGTGTTCTACTGAACGGCCAAGAAGGTCTTTTATTCCAACAGCAATTCGATTTTTTAATGAATATTTCTGATTTTTGTCTTTAAGCTTTTCAGCTGGTCACATTTTTAAAAACCTGTCATCTCTAATCAGAGTTCTCAAGGCTTTAAATGGGTGCATTGTATTTTTTTTTGTTGATGTTGTCTTGTTTGTACATACTGGTTGTCCTTTCTGTTTATACTGTATGTTGTGTGGTATATGCTGGTGGCAATTGAGTTTCCCCATTGGGGATTAATAAAGTTTTTCTATTCTATTCTATTCTATGTGATTGCTTAATGTATTTGCACATGCAGACGAAACATATAAACCCTGGTGGTGGGTTGGCGTGTAAAAAAATGTCATCCCCACCTTTCCTAGTCATAAGAATTTCAGTAGAAGCATGACAGAAACAAAACTGCGGAGCAAGAGCAAGTCAGCTGATGGACTGATACAAATGTTGAATAATGTTTCTAAGAATGTAATTAACATTAATCCTATGACGTTAAAGCAGTTCATTGATTGATGAGTTATAAAGTTTTAATGTTTTAACTCATATGAATAATAATGTCTGTCATGATAGCAATGGTAGTGTCCGTGACTCAGCGTCTTTGCCTTTGACCTGCTGACATCTTGCTAACTTCTCCTATCAAAGATCCTTCGAGAAAGCAAGAAGAGGAAAATGAAACAAGCTTTAAGGACCTCCTTATTGTCATGGCAGTAAGAGTGACACTTGCTTACTGTAGAGTTGATAATATTTGGCCCCAAAACTGCTTCACTAAAGGTTTTTAGATGATATTGACAAAATTGCTTTAGACTATTTTGTGTTAGTTATTTCACATGATCTTCATTACTTGATCAGCTGCTAATAAAGAGCACACAATATGATTGAAATCTCAGTACGGCTATTAATTTGATCTTTCCTTTGAACACATTTTAGTTTGAATCATTATTTTATAAATATAGCAGATGACAGATATTTTCAATTTCGATTGAAAGTTTGGAACTCATTCCTTTATGTGTTTTCTGAGCGCACCACTAAATCATAATGTGCATTCCTTCCAAGCTGCTTAGTGTTAAGCCCCTTTTAAAATGCAAAGTAGCAAAACAGAGAAGTAAAGTAAACATTACAAATACACACACACACACATGTGCGTGTACATCTTGCCATGCACTGAGAGGTTACAAAACAGTACAAAGCTGCTTTATAAGTGTTTATTACATTTTTTAGAAAGAATAATAATTGGATTTTCAAGGGAATTAATTTGCAATAAAAGAGGCACGGTTTGTCTGTGGTTGATATAGTGTGCATAATGTGGACATTTGTGGTAAACAATGAATTACTTTGGTTACAAAAAAAGAAGAAATGATTCAGAGCACTTCTTCCAGCTCAGCAGACTTTCTTCCTCAAACGAGAAAAGTGAGCACAATAATCACACAATAAATTAATGCTCCTCAAGGTCTAGAATTATAATAGATGTACAACTCAAAACTTTGCATGTCAAACTGAAAGTGTTTCTTTAAGAGAATGTCCAGGATCGGCACTTCCCATTGACCTCAGACGGCGCGCTGCAAACCACTGAGCTATTCTGAAGTCTCAGATTGTCCACTGAAAGTACTGAAACACTCCCCGATCAAAAGTGGACACAAACCCTTTCTTACAACATCGCCCATAAAGCAGATAAAGCATCAATTTGTATGCAGGTTACTGCTTTTTTTTAAAAACCAGTTTGGGAGTTCTCCGGTTTGATTCCCCATGAGTAATCCCAAGTGACAGGAGGGAAAATTACATATCAAAAATAGTAGCAGATATTTTGATTACCAAGCATGTCACAGAGCCTATGGAGTAAAGCACTAATGAATACACGTTGCCATGCTGAATTAAATGGAAAGTAGTTGCAACTATTAGTATTGCAAGTATCTGAAAGGAGAATATGAAGAAAGAAATAAAGTTGTGAAAACATGGGAGTTGGTGGAGGAAGGTGGCTTTTCTTTGAATGTTTAAGGAAAAAGGAAATGATGTATCTCGAGCTGATTAATTCTTTGGTACTCACCTCTTTTATTCTATTTCAAGTGATTACAAGAAAACAATGTGTGTGACTAATTAGGCACACAATACAGGTGAAGAACAAAGCTCATATCCAAGTTAGGATCATATTTTGGCAAAAGTCTCAGGGTCATATCAGAGACGATAAGGACTTTGGTCATATCCTAGCCAAGTTTCACAGAATGGTGACGTACTGTACTGTCCTCAAAGTCGTCACATTTCGTCACATTTAAAGACTCAGATATAGTCTTCTTATCTTTGCATATTAACACTGGAAATTTAAATCAAAACACAAATTTTACTTTACAATAGAAACAAAGAATACCCTTAATATGTAAAACATTTCGGGGAGGAGGAAAATGGAAGAAGCACAGAAAAGGAATCCTCTTCCTCTGCTTTAGTGAAAACAAGCTGCTAAACAAATGTCAAGAAAAAACAGCTGCGGACCACTAATACCATATATTTCAACTTGGAAACAAAAAAGTTGGCAAATGCACCTACATTGAACTTGCACTAATCCCTGAGAACAGGAACCCACACTATTGTGAGTTATATCCCTTCTACCCTGTCACTTCTGGAATGCAAGACCACAATTGGTCCCACGATGGTAAAACTACACAGGGTTTAAACCAGAATGATAACACATTTGAGGGTTAATGTCTATTACCACTGCAGGGAGAGCATTCCAGGAAAGGGAGGGAGACAAGAAACCTACAGGAATTAGTCAGTGCCTAACAATCAGTGGGTGCATGGCAGTAAATGGTACAGTGGTAGCCCATATTATACATGAAATCATATCAAAGCCACTTCAAATTAATATCAGCATGAACTTAGAGTGTGTGTAAGGAGTCCCACATAGCTGGCATGCAGCCAACTATAGTCATACAGTATTTTCTTACTCCTATAGTCAAAAAGTCAGGCAGGAGCTAGGGAGTAGTAGTAGTAATCAAATCTTTTTGGACTAACATTTACATCCTGCACTGTATCTGAAAACAATATGGAGAGGATAAAAACAAGGCCTGATGATGGCGCCCGATAAAAGGTTCAGGGATCACAAGTAAAGGAAGGGAAATGTTGTTGGATCACTAAAGTTATTACAGTTTATCCACTGGGGACCATGAATATCTCATGGCAATCCATATAACAGTTGTTGAGATATTTCAGTCTGAACCAAAGTCATGTGCTGGCCGACCAACCAACAAACCACTGCCATCCCAAAAGAGAATCACTAATTTCATGCACTAATTAAACTTCATTTTATAAAAAAAATATTTTGATACAATACCATGAGAATTAAAATACACAGTTGGATATATTGATCAGCTGATCATTTGGGGGGGGGATTATATAACATAAGTGTTGCAAATCCAGACAGTTGCCTGGAAAAGGCAACTTGTCCCTGAGTGTGTAATTCAAATTCAAAACCCACCATCAATTTGACTTCACGTCACCGGATAATGTTGTATATTTCATCGATACTGATTTTACCACCACAGGCCATCAGGAAGCTTTTATGCAAATGTATGGTTTTGGTGGATTTCCCTTTAAATTATATGGCTTAAAATATCATAGGGATTTTTTTTCACAAGTATGTCAACACTGACTTTGTGTGTGTTTTAAACGTGTTTCATTATTGGTCAAGTTATTGAAATGATTACTTATAGAGCATTGTAGCTGTTAATTTGAACTACAAAAGAATCAAAGCATCTTGTAAATTCCTGCTCTTGCTGGTCATTTTTAAGGATGGACACTTCTGCCATCTTCATCAAAATCACCATCAACCACAGATAGATGACACAAACCTTTAAGTCCGTGCCTGTTGCAGTGGGGAATTGGGAAATCCCTCCAAACTGAAGAATATAAAATGACAGCCCATCACAAAGACAGAGCACCTCCTTCTGGCCCTGACAGCCCTCAGCATCAGTGGAAACTCAACTTGCTTCCCAGCAGCACAACATGCCCTCTAAACTCAGTAAGTGATTTGCAGCCTGTGGTGCACATGTTTCCCGTGTTTCTTCCTCTTTTCAGTCAGTCATTCATTCATGCTTCTCCTCCCCGCACAGACGCTTACTTGCTCTCTGCAGTGATGCTGGCAGCTCTGCTCCAGCTCGCTCCCGGAGCTCCAGTTGTAGACGCGCCCACCGACACCCTGGCAGGTGACACCTCAGGTGAGGAGGAGCCGAAACTGTCTGACCTACTCAGGGACTTGATGCTTGACAAAACCAAACGCCACAAGGGGGAGGTAAGCGTGTTGCCTGAACATATTGAGGTGCACCAGTGAAGGCCAAGTTTTACCTACTAATTTTGAAAGTTAGAGTGATGTAAAGTAAACTGCACTCCTGACCTCCATCATGTGTTTTTTATCATTTGCCCTGTATCAGTTTGAAGATGAATTCAAAGACGTGCAATATCTCATTCTGGACAACTACAAAACCTCCTCACTTCCAAAAAACTGCTCTAATTCCAGCATCAGTGAGGTAGTTATGTTTCCTCCTCTGTCATCCTGTTACACTGATGAAAGAAACTGGGTGGTGGGTTTCTTTTCATCACTGACAGTGATTTTCTTTCCTCTCTCCAGGAGGTCTTTCTCCACAGTTTGGCCCACGACTTGCTTATTTACACTGTTATTCTCAAGTTTGTGGAGAAGGAGTTCCCTAACAGCCGGATCCCCAAAGAGGCCAGAGTTAATGGTGGTAATTTGATTAGCCTGATCAAAGGAAAGGTGGGTCTGAGATGCTAAACTAAAAATTATATTTCAATTTGTAGGTTGTTAAGCCCTATGGTGGCCTGTGTATTAGCCCTGTCCTGGTCTTTATGCAATTGTTTTTCATCTGGCTCACTTTTTCATCATGTTTGTTGTAGTGGTGAAAAAAGTATTTACATCTACTTACGTAAAAGTAGCAATACCACACTGTAAAAGTACTAAAAGCCCCACCTCCTGTCAGTGTTACATTCTTATATATTACATTATTGGATTATTTTTGCTGATGCAATAATGTGTCAGTTGTGTTTTATAGTTGTAGCCGGCCAAGGTGGAGCTCACTTTACTTTGTATACTGTTTAACAATGGCAGTGCTTTGTATTTTTTTAAGCTTCTCATGAGTATTGTATGTATCTGCAAAGCAACTTGTAACTATATCTGGCAAATGACAGTAAAAATGACAATAATTTCTTCAGAAACATAGTGTAGTGGAAGTAGCACAAAATTGTAAGCTCTGTACTTCAGTAAATGTATTTAGT
>NW_024040502.1:0-28130 GCF_014851395.1 Micropterus salmoides | reverse complement strand
CGTGTTTAATGTCGCATCGCTATGAACTGTGAGTAATTTCCTCAGGCAAAGTCTGCAGAGATGCGGACTTAAGGAAAGTGTGCACGAAGGGCTCAAAGTCTGGTAAAAGGCCCTTGGCATTTGACAGTAAGACAACCCTAAGCCCTCATGGACTTACCAGAAACGTGCCTCAAAGTCTGTGAGTCTGTGATTCTGTGAGTGTGTAGATTGGGATTCAGCACGTTTTTGCTTGCTAGTAGTCTTCTTAATGCCAATCTTCATTGGCATATTACTATGCTTCTTGGTGAATTAGCGCCACCAACTGTCAATTAATTCAATACTGTGAAACCATTGTTAGGTATGTTTATCACACCGCCTGAATGTGCACACAGGTAGATAGGTAGATAAATAGGCAAGTAGGCCAGCCAATAATTTCATTTGGACTGAATGAAATACGAATGAAATAATAGCCGTGTTATTACAGTCCTGCAACAGCCACAGATACTGGATTTGTTTCATTTTGTGTCAGAACATTTGTTTTATGGATTGCTGTCTGGGTGTTAAAGCTTTAATTATTTCAGTGCTAATGTTCAGCGTCACCACCCCCAGCTTCATCCACCTCATTCAGCTATTATTATATCCATTTTTAAATCCATGTCATGGCCTCAATTTCAACATTTCCCCTGACAGATCATCAAAATGTATTCCTTCCTGGATTACATCATGGGAGGCTGCCAAATTCAGTTCACAGTAAGTTTTGTCACATACAATATAATCTCCTCAATGTTTACAGCAGTACGTCATTGTCTGCCCATGCCTACTCATGTTGTGTGGTGAGCGTACGTGGTGTGTGTGTTTCTTTGCCAGGTGGCAATAGACTTCACAGCGTCCAATGGGGATCCCAGAAACAGCTGCTCCCTTCACTACATCCACCCCTACCAGCCCAATGAGTACCTGAAAGCGCTGGTGGCTGTAGGGGAGATCTGCCAAGACTATGACAGGTGAGAGCCACTCCATCAATCATCATTTAGCTAATGCTGACACACACACACACACACACACAACACACACACACACACACACCCAATGAAAGTGTATGTGTATGAACGTGTCTCTCCCTTTCTCTAGTGATAAATGTTCCCTGCATTTGGTTTTGGAGCACTGATACCACCTGACTTCAAGGTAGGACATGGGATGTTGGTGTGTGTAGCAGGGGTGTTCTTGCTACTTTAGATTTTGGAAGCACAGCTTGCTTTTGATTAACATGAAAAGAGAAGGCATCTGTCAACCTGTAAATTAGACTTGAGCATGTTGTGCTGAGTGTGTGGTTTAATGTGGCAGTAAAAGGCTTTGTGTTCTCTGCCCTCATGTGTAGGTTTCACATGATTTTGCAGTGAATTTTGATGAAGACAATCCTGAATGTGCTGGTGAGCTGTCAAACAAACACACACACACACACACACACACACACACACACACACACACACACACACACACACACACACAGACACACACACTTGACTTCTTGACTCACATAGACTTTCACATTCATACATCACAGGACCAAAACAGTCCTATAGTATCACCGCTGCACGCCTCTCATCTCTCCCTCGCTGTCAGTCCCATATTTCCAGCTCTATATCTGTCCACACTTTCTGTTTCTTCCTCTTAGACACACAAATACACAGGCATGCACACACACTTACATACACACACGCAGCTGGAAGATTTGTCACCATGCTGCAGGAAGTATTCTCAGGCTCTACGAAAGAGAAAAACAACACTAATCTGTATGTGTGAAATGGGCTTCTGCGCTCGTCTCTTCGCATAGCTGCCTTCCTGCCGTGAAGGTGTGTGTGTGTGAGCTTGTGGTTGTGTGGACTAAATGGGAATGCTTTTTGAAAAATGCCCAGTCACCTTGGAGTGCAATCACATGGGCAGAGTCTGATTCATTTTAGCAGATACTTTTGCAAGTACAAGAACTTTGACTTGGTGAGGTCACTGCAGTGCAACACACGGACAGGTACACAGGAAGACAAATAAACAAAAACCTGTGTGTGTGTGTGTGTGTGTGTGTGTGTGTGTGTGTGTGTTGCAGGAATCCAAGGCGTGGTGGAGGCCTACCAGAATTGCCTCCCCAAGATTCAGCTGTACGGGCCCACCAACATCGCCCCAATCATCCAGAAAGTGGCCTCGTCTGCCTCCGAGGAGATGCACACCAAAGAGGCCATGGTGAGAGAGGGAATGAGAAAGTCTGGACCATTTTTTGTTCCTGTTTGTTGTGACTGTTGGTGTTTGCACTGGCAAACTGGGACACAAAAGAAAGATAAATAGCAATAGCAATGAAAAGACAAAAGTGAGACATCAGAGGGTGAAAGATGTGACAAAGAACAGCAAAAAGAGAAAAGGGGGGAGAAGTGATGGATATTAATTGAATTCCAGTCATAAATTTTGGACAAATTCCTCTCGCCTTAATGCTTCCCGCTTCCCTCTGGCTCTCTGGTGGATTACAATGAGTTTTATTCAAATTAGCCCCTGACAAGAAGCCACTTTTAAAACATAAAATTCATTGAACATCTTTTCCTCCCTGCCCACAACCTCCTCCCTTCAACCCATAAATTTCTCCCCTCCCACCACCGTCCCTCCTCTTCCCGTCCCACCAGGAATACTTCATCTTGCTGATCCTGACAGACGGCGTCATCACCGACATGGCGGACACACGGGAGGCCATCGTGCACGCCTCCCACCTGCCCATGTCCGTCATCATCGGCGTGGGCAACGCAGACTTCACAGACATGCAGATACTGGACGGAGACGACGGAATCCTGCGCTCACCGAAGGGCGAGCCAGTCCTACGTGACATCGTGCAGTTCGTCCCCTTCAAGGACTTCAAACATGTGGGTAGCAGTTGGGAGGAGGGGTAACGGGCGATGGATAGAAGGCTTGAATTTGTGGAAAAGTGATAGAGCTTTGATAAATGCATTCAAGGCAAAACATTTGACTAATTCTCCAGGGAAGTCAGGCAACATCAAGACTTATGCAAATGAGTCACTATATAGAATGCAGCAGAATAAATTTTTTTGCAGCAGATGCAGTTTTCTGGCATTTTTGTGCCTACTTCTTCACAGCCTGCATAACTGTAGTGGAAACCAAACTGTACTTTAGAAGTTTAGAGCTTTCTCAAGTTGAGTAACAACATTAAAGGGCATAAGAAATGTGAGGTCATAAAAAAAGAGTATCTAGTCATGAAACACTAAGAAATTTCACACCAGGGCCACAAATCTAAAACAAAGTCTCTAAGTTTGGGCAAAGTATTCCTTTAAAGATTTTTAACACCTTTACCAGAACAACACCTGGTGTTCTATACTGGTATCAATCAGTGCTGATTTCAGTTTTCTCCAAACCTCATTTTCTTTTCTTTGTCTTCAGTCTAAACCAGCAAAATTATGATATAGAGCAGTGTTAATCAAAATATGTGGCCCTATAACAAAAGCTGAAGATTTCACTTTTAGAATTCATATCAGAACTTTTACATGAGTTTTCACAAATATACTGCAGATAACAATGTAAACACGCAGCGCATGTAATTCAAATAAATACCGTATTTCACATTTTACTGATAAAGCCTTTCTTGGTCTGGTATAACCAGACTAATGGGGAAAATTGGATACAATCCTAAAACAAACCAATGCATCAATTTTTGTATTAAATGAATAACTGTATAAGAAATGAACAAACTAAACATATTGAGCCTGTAAAACACTGACTCCCCAATGAACATGTTGAAAATACTGGCCCATAGTTGAACTTAATTGCTGACCCAAAATCTAGAGAAAATATGTGATCACAGTTAAGGCAAGAATCCGATCGAGCTTTTAGTACCAATTTTTAAACCTTGATTTCAGTACTCTGCGTTCTGTGACGATAAGGACACAGAAAATCCTGTTGCTTGGTCTACCCCAGAGTAATTGCATTTAAAAAGTTCTACTTCAACAGTTGCTCTGTGTGTGTGTGTGTGTGTGTGTGTGTGTGTGTGTGTGTGTGTGTCTTGGGTGGGTGGTAAGAAAGGCTGTAGTCAGGGGGTAACGAGTGTGAGTATGTGGGCGTAATATACTTGGTGTGCTCGTCAGAACACATCAGCTATCAGCTCTGTGTGTGTGTATGGCACTGGTGACATTAATTTTGTCTTTGACAGGGTCTGTTTGGCTGGATCTGTTATGGTGAGTCTGGTCTGTGACAGGTTGAGAAATCAACCAATTACATCAAGCTAAGCAGAAAAGGGGGTGGGGGGCTCAGCAAATGTAGGAAGGAGCAGAAACATAAAGTTTACCCAAAAGTAGATAGAGATAGTGTGACAGTCAGGCAGGACTAGTGAAGAATAAATCTGGGGGAAAGCAATGAGGAAGGTGCAGGAGAGAGACAGCGGCGGTGGCGGTGGAGTTGGAGGGGGGTCAACAGGAGACTGGAGCTAAAGACAAAAGGGAGCGAGGGAGTGTGTGACAGAGGTGGGGAGGTGATTTTCTGCTCTGTCGTTTCTTTTCAGAAGGGATTAGCAGGACGGAGTTGCTGTGTGACAGGCAGAGTGGGGGATAACAGGTAGATAGGAGCAGAGGAGAGAGAGCAGGACGGAGGGTGGAAATGAGAGGGGGGGTGTCGGGGTGGGTGCACTTTGATGATGCATTGTCTCGGGGAATTAAGTGAGACGGAGTACGACAGACACTCTGACTTTGAGGATTCAGAAGGGTGTGCGGTGTGAGCGCATGTGTGTGCATGCAGACAAGTGGCTGGCCTGTGTGTGCAGAATTATGTGTGTGTGTGTGCGTATATGTATGCATAGGAATGTTTTTTCTCTTCTTTTCTGTACTGAACATAAATGTGGCTTTAAGTGTTTCCACGTTATCTGAATATTTCATACTTTTACTGTACATTTAGAAGGAGCAGGTTCCCATTTATTCATTGCTTTCATTATCACTCCTCATGTCCTTAGATGGAATAAAATTGTTTTTTATAAACTAACATAAATCTGCCTTATTTTAAACTAGATAACCATGCATTCTACCATCATCCTATGGATTATCCTATTGATTTTCTTGTGACCTGCTGTTTTTAATTAATTTATTGCATGTATAGCAAAAAAAGAAAACAAGAGAAAAGTCATATGAAAAATAATAATCCCATTGTTGAAATATTTAAGCCTTCTCTGAAATCTAGAGGACATAATAGATCACAATACAATAAATTAAAAACACCGAGATGATTATAACACATATTTAACTTTAACTGGAATCAACTGAAAGGCTTGAATGGTCTTGATTTCTCTCAGCATGCATCCTGGCTATGAAAGCTCAGATTTAAAATAAGTAGTGTTAATCCACAGGGTTTCTATAATTCAGTATGCAGGTTTACAACACAAAATGTCTCTTTTTTGGCTGCATTTGTTCCTGCTAGGAAAATATTCCTCTTCCATGAATGTTTTGAAAGGGTTTCTTGAACCTTAACTTAAGTTACCACAAAGCTTGTCAACTGACCAACATTGGAGTTTTATATTTATCATATAATAGCAAATATGATCAAATGCAACAGGATTTCTCTCTATTATTAACTCATATAACACAAACTGTACCAACATTTAATGTACATGAAATTTACTGTTTGCATTGTCTATGCATTTTTTTTTTTAATGAATAGACAGGATCTGATGCATTTTTCTCTTTGAGCAAATAGTGCCCAAGCTATGGTACTACAGGACAAAAAGGTGAAAGCGGGGAGGTTTTGAAGTTACAAATAAGCTTGTCTGATCACATCAGTCTTACTGGTCTTGACCTTTGACAGCATCATGCTCAACAGTAAATTCTGGCATCCTAGAATACGCATGGCTGGAGATGTGTGTGTATTTGTGACCTCTCTCCTCCTCCTCTCTCTCTCTGTCTGTCTTTGTGTTTCCAGGCCTCCCCGGCCGCACTGGCTAAGAGTGTTTTGGCAGAAGTCCCTAACCAGGTGGTGGATTACTACAACGCTAAAGGCATCAAACCCAAGTGTATGTCAGACTACGAATCCACAAGAGCCTTCAGCCCCTGACAATGGAATACATGGAAACATACTCTCAACTACACACCCACACACATATATATATATATCATATATATATACTTTATGTACTGTATAATACATAATACAAAAGCACAAGCACATATACACATACAAACAAACATGTACACATAACCATACTACATACAGTAGTCTAGCTCAGAGAATTAGCTCGTTCTGGTGAAACAATTTGAACTACTCCATTGATGACTATTGCATGTTTGGCCACAATGGCATCACCTGTAAAATTATTAATATCTACTGTATATCTGAAAGATGTTTATAGAAATAAGAGCAGTCTTCTGGACCAGCATGCAGACCATAGCACACCCAAAGAAATGACACTCCTACCTTATTTAGATAACTAGCAAGTAAAGACCAAATATCTGAGGGTAGGGAAGTCAAAATATGTGATTGCATAGCTGGAAATGATTAAAATTAGCATTGCAAATGTTATTTATGGGAATGGTAGCATCCCTGTTAGTGTACTGCATAAATGCATGCATAATTCAGCTCCTGCTAATATCCAATCTCCAGTAGCCGCTTGCTAGTTATGAAATAAAGTATCTCTGTCATTTGAGTGACATTCAGGGTTGTCTTGGGTGTTTCGGGTTCTTTTCTACAGATTTGTTTGAGATTTTGCTAAATGGAAACGAACAACTGAAAAATTGTAATAATTTCTTAATAACCTTCTTACATTGTAAAGAGTTTTGGGAGGATAGCAAAGCGTCTGTGGTAGACACTCATCTGTGAGCTGAAAACTGTTTTTTTCTGTATTCTGCATGTTGATTATAATAAAGTCATTTTGGTTTTCATTTTAGTGTGATTTGATATCTATATGAATGTGTAGGTTGAACTCAGCTAAACTGGGGCATCCGGTAAAATGGGCAGTTTAAGGTTTGAGTGTCCTAGCTCTTTAAAAGACATCCAATGACTGCAAAGAAGTTCAAACTGTTGCCACTTGACATTTAGCAAATGATTGTATTGGTCTGAGGTTGCTAAGGGGAGCGAGGCAATGACTCATTTTGAGACAATGCCATCAAAAAGCATGGTGAGTGGCCATATCAAATTTTACTTCTCAAGGTTGATAAATCAGTAAAAAACAAATTGACATTTAAAAATTATGATTCATAACACATGTCTTGATGGCCTCTGTCAGATAAAATTATGATATTTTGTTAAATAATCCAGATTTAAAAAAAAAATAAAAAGCATTTTTAGTTACCGGTGCAATTTACCTTAACAAGTTAGATAAAATGGGCCATTTATTTAAGTTAAAATGGGCCACCTTATGAGTTGAGTTTAAGCAGAAATTCTGGTAAATCAGAAATTATTCTTTATTATTAATAAAAATATTGTTGCATTTGTGGCATACCTTTTGACATTTTTACCTTCAAAATTTGTTTGTATGTGATGTGTGTTTGTGTGTGTTTGACTGTGTTTGTAGTAAAGTATTTAAACTATTTATTACAGACAGCATTTCAAACAGAGAGAGAGAGGAGAGAAAGTGAGCAGTGTCAAAGACAGTGTCTCTGACACTGCTCACACAAAAAAGTGAGACAGCCAATGTTTCAAACTGTAGGGCCTGAACCATTATATTTTTACATCAATTCAACACATAGATATTAAAAACAGTCACGTGTCAATTGTATTTGAATGTGTTCACACAGTCAGAAAAGGGGGACTTACCTCCCCTTTGAGGGCACCAGGCTGGCCTCCACAAGGTAAACCATTACATTTTAAATAAAAATTGTTAGTCAAAGTTACAAGATTGGCGGGCATGTAGTGATTACGGCTCAGGTAAGGTTAATTCTCTGAGGAATTAATGCAAAACAACACGAAAACTAAGTAAGAAAAACACCTTAGTATTTGTGCAGTGTGAAGGTATAATCTAGAATAACAAAGAATGAGCAGGTGACAACCTATTAGTTGGGTTTTTTCTCTGCCCTCTGTGCTTCTGTCTCTCTGCCACTGAATATGCAGACTATTTGTATATGCAGACATCCACTGAGGTTAGACATCATGCATCTCTCTCTCTCTCTCTCTCTCTCTGTGTCTCTCATGGAGTGCCCTGCCTTGTTGTTGAATGAACCAGCACTCCACAATACTTCAAACTGCCAGTTGGCTCACAGACACTTTCCTCCACAAATCCCTCTTTCTCTCTTTCTGCATCTCCCATACAGACATTAAAATGCAAGAATGCATTATTTCACTAATCTCCATGTAGTCAATTAGGGCAAACCAAAGTTGGACTGTCATGAGAATACACTCCATACGTGCCTCAGTCTCTGACAGTCAGATCAGTATTCAACACATGAGCCTCCTGATATCTGTTTGAGAGACCAACCACATCAGAAAAGTAACACTGAAAGAGACTGAGAGGCTTGGTCTGAGAGAATCGGTTGTATAAAGGCTGGGAGAAACCTGTGCCTTCTATTCTGTTCTGTTCAATAATAAATAATTGATTTTTAATTGATTTCAAAATATTGCTGTTGCTTTATAAAGCACTAAATTGTTTCGGGCCAAACTATATTTCTGATATTCTGCTACGTTATGAACCATCCAGAGGCCTCAGGTCATCTGCTGGACAGGTCTGCTTTCTCTCCCCAGAGTCAAAACTAAACATGGAGAAGGAGCGTTCAGTTTTTATGCTCCATATATCTGGAACAAACTCCCAGAAAACTGCAGATCTGCTGAAACTCTCTGTTCTTATTAAATCAAGACTTTTCTTTTTACTGCAGCCTTTTAGTAAATCAAATTTAAGGCTGTAGATTATTTTCTTGCTTTACACTGTAACTTTTACTGTCCTGTTTTTATTTAGCTCTTTTAATTCAATGGCTTTTTATATTTCCCTATGTTGCTTTGTTTTATGTAAAGCACTTTGAATTACCTTGTTGTTGAAATGTCCTATAGAAATAAAATTGCCTTGCCTTGTCTATGTACCTCACATCATTATCTAAAGCTATAGGCTACTGTTTATGTTTAATGCAGTTAAACGAGACAATGAGCCAATAATAACAAGAATAAATAACACAGTGTATTGTTATGAATCAGAGGGTCATCAGAAATAAGCCTCAAATCAATGGGACTTGTTTTTATTTATATTTTTATTAAAATATTATTTATCATGCTATACTGCTCAGAATTGATATTTTAAACATCAACATTTCCATGAAAATGGGGCAAACTCAATTTGTTAACTAAGATCAGGTAATATGACTGAAAACTCTAGAAATAAACGGACCTTAAAGTGAAATTTTTTTGTCAATAGCTGTTTCCAAGGTCAACAATGTATTAAATGTTGTAAACAAAATACTGACTGGCGTTTGTGCGGAACCTTTGACATGAGTCTCAGTGTTGCGGAACTGTTTTTGTCCCGTACCGGAAATATCCAGGGTGACATTTAGAACAGGCATGGTTGTGATGTTGTGAGACTACATGACCTTTTAGTTTGTGTGTAGTTTTTTTAATATTTATGTGTAAATGTATATAGTAAAGAACGCAATGGCGGCGTGGAGCTGTCGGTTTCTTCTTCAGCGGGGAAGTCGACTCATTTCTCTCCGAGCAGCAGCAGAAAGGTAGCTAATGCTAAGGCTAGTTGTGCTAATATAACTGAAGTTTACTTCAGCATGCAACGTTAGCTTAGCTAAACTAGGTTGCTGTGGCGAAATAGCAGTATAGTTTTCAGATTAATTCTGCACCGTCCTTGCTGTTTTCACTTGGGCCTGTTATGTGCTAATACATTTGCCAATGTTGTAATTTTCTCATGAAAAGTAACGTTAAAGCTAGCTTAATTGCCCCTGCTTCCTAGTGACTTAGAGTTGGTATTTACTGACGTATCTTACCATTTAATTGCACATATTTACGGTTTCTCGAAATGTGTGTAATTGTTTGGCATAGGTTAAAGGTTCACCGGAGAATTTGCGCAGTGATTACGCTGTATGGAAACACTGAGATTTATTGTTCTAGCCACATAAATAATGTTACGTAATGATTAATGTGGAGACTGTTAGGAGGACAAAACTGGTGGTCCCAGTCAGTACAGTAATAAATGAGTAATCTGCTGAAAGCCGTCTGCAAGCAGACGTGGGCAGACTTTTTCACCAGGGTTCATTCAGTTCTTTGTAACTTTTTTATTTCTATTGACTCCTCATTCAGCAGTGACATTTATACACTTAAATGCCCAAACTGTCCGTGTGAATGTGTGGACCTGCTGCATACTCATCCTTTATGACGCTGCAGTGACTCTGCAGCCGCAGACTGATAAGTAATGTGTTCAACTTAGTACACTTAGGATGACAGAGTAACATGCAATCTGAAGCAGCCAAGCAAATTTCAGTGCTAAGGAATACAGAAAGTAGCGCTGGAGCAAACATTTTAAGAGTGGTTTAATCAATTAATTTATCAAATTAATTAGTCATTTAATTCTATCAGCTATAATGCCATGTCCCAGCTTCTACAATGTATAAATGTGCTGCGCCTAGCTCTGTAAACTGAATATGTTTGAATTTGGGGCTATTTAAGCTATAATAAGCTAAAATAAGCTATCCAAATTCGTCACCTTGGACTATTTAACTATTATGATCTTTTATTGACAAAATAATTTATTGGTAAATGTTTTGTAACATTAATCAACAAGACACAATAATAATAAGTTAGTTGTAGCCCTAAAGTAAATAATTGCATACTGTATGCTATGTGGTACTTAATTGAACACAGTTGTGAATAGGTGTCTGCCCGTTATTAGTCTAACTCAAGTCCTTTTTTTTTTTTTTTGCAGTCCTGCCCATTTGGTGGGTTGTGTTAGGACAGTAAAGACCACAACATGGTTTGATGAACACCTCACAGAGGAGAACCAGGAGTACATGAGGAAGAGCATGGCAGAGGAATACAGGAGACAAACAACTGAAAAGCTCAACCCACTCAAGGATGAGCCCTGGCAGCGACATGAGTGGACAGAGGGTAGGTGTCATGATTAGTGAGAGCTGTGTACATCATCAGTTCTCTTCCTGTTTGCTCGCATTTTAAACGTATTTTCAACTCTTTCCAGGTAGTCGAAGAGTTGGGCTAGTTGCCGTGAAGATAGGGATGGCTCCCATCTGGACAAAAACAGGAGAAAGACATGTAGTCACCATGTTACAGGTACCACAATCACATCTGTTGTGTTTTCCGTTGTGCCTTAACTTTGCATCAAAACCAGGCATTTGTGTTTATGGTTGTTGTCCATACTGAAATGACCAGCAGGTCTGAAAAGAAGTCCAATAATGTTCTGGGGAGTGAGGGAGAGCAAATATTGAGCAACTGCAGGTTTTGATTATGCATTGGAAAAGCCTCAGTGTTCCTTAGCAAGCTACTCCTCCCAAACAGCAAGGTGTAAACAGGAGATATTTGATGTCAGGTTTATTCAGCTCACGTTTTAATCTCATCGGCTAATCTGTCAGTGAAGTAAATTGAAAGCAAGCCGTGGCCGTGTGTGTTCACTCTACTGTTCATTGATAATGACGCACTGGAGTGGGTAGCATAACAAACTCCTATTTCAATTTCAGTAAAATGTTAACAGTTGGACAATTTTAATTTAGTCATCATGCCACTTGATGTCAGATGCAAGGCCATACACAAACGTCTATCCCCATCTGCCAATTAACTTTGTAACATTTAGTCCTGTTTTTCTTTTCAGCTGATACAGACACCGTCTCCGCTAGATGAAAAGTACAACATTTAAATTGACTTCCTCAGGGTGAAGGTTCTCCCACCACTTAGGCATTCCGGTGCATGTTTTATCTGAAGTGAAACTGAAAATCATAAAGCAGTGAATAAATACAGTACAGGTTTGATTGTTGCTTTGTAAAAGGAAGTTAAACTTTTGGCTAAACTTTCCTCCTCTTTCATCCACTTCTGATTTTCTTACAATGTGTCATGTATTGCAAAATGCCTGCAATGTTGTATTGTATTTGGCCAAAATATAGTGATTGTCAGGTTCTGTGAGTTTAGTGTTTTCCATATATAGACTTTACTTGGGCGGGCTGCCCAGTTATATTTGGCAATCCATTTTAGCAATTTGCAGAGAAACGCAGAGAGAGATGTTATCTATTACAAGTCACGACATGGTGGATATTTTACAAGCACGGACCAGGTAAAGAAACAGTGAACACACCAGTGCAGTTATTCGTTAGCTACACTGTTGGTTTCATTTTGGCAGGCTACGTCATAAACAAGCCTCCTCCACATGCGCCGCACCTGCTGCTGAAAATTGAATCGCGGGTGGAGAAAGTCAACAGAGAAGACACATACAGGGAGAGAGAGGCAGGAAGAGGCAGGGGAAGCAGGTGTCTTTGCAGCTGAGGTGTATGTGTGGGGAAAAGAGAACTGAAGAGAAAGGGAGCAGAGCATTAACATGTTTACAGCAGGGACTTTCATCTAATGTTGTATTTATGTACGTTATAGGTCAGAATAGAAACAGGTGGCATTGTCGGGTTAGGGATCAACCGATATATGAATATCAATATCATTTGTATAGCACACTTAAAACAACCAAGGTTGACCAAGGTGCTTTACAGGGTAAAAATACAACAATAAAACAGTAAATGCAAGGTAAAAGTACAGCAGTAAAACATTAATTAGAATATACAGAATCCGACTTTAACTATCATTAATGTAGCCTGCTTTGTTTTTTTTTAGGTGCAGGACTGCCATGTAATAAAGTACCTGTCCAAGGAAGAATATGATGGACACAGTGCTGCCCTTGTGGTAGGAGGGAAAAACGTATCACCATTCCATGTAAGAAATAGCAGTAATATCATAAAAAATATGTGTGGAAGGTTTTTTATTTTAGCTGTGAAATTGAATGTAAACCTTGGTCGTTTCAGGCCTTTCTGTGTGGAGTTTGCATGTTCTCCCCGCGTCTGCGTGGGTTCTCTCTGGGTGCTCCCAGCTTCCTCCCACCGTCCAAAAATATGCGGACTAGGTTGATTGGTAACCCTAAATTGTCCTTAGGTGTGAGCGTGACTGGTTGTTTGTCTATGTGTGGCCCTGCAATGGATTGGCGACCTGTCCAGGGTGTACCCCGCCTTTCGCCCGATGGCAGCTGGGATTGGCTGCACCCCCCCCTGTCACAAAGCCTATTTGTATGCTTCAGCAAAGCTATGTTGTGTGTTTACACAAGGGCTGAGCAATGTCAACATTTTTACATCATGATTTTGACTACACGCACAAAAAAAACTTTGTTTGAAAAACAAAATATTTATTAAATAAACATCTGATAAGAATCTCAGCATTTTAGACAATTACTTAACAAAGGTAATTACTTTAATCATAAATGGTTCGTAAACCAATGATTTGTTGAACTGTTTAATTTGTACTGAACTGTATTGTTTGAGAATATAATATCATTCTAATCGCTATGCTTGTAATACCTGCAGAGGAGCCACAACTCGTCAGCCAGGAACACATTTCTTCTCATTTTAGCTGTAGCTGTGGCTACAATTCATAATCATGCAAAAAAATCAAATCAGTATGGCAGCTTTATGGAAACATAACTAAATTTTATAATTTCCCTGTAGCATCCAGCTCATATCAAGCCTCCCTTCTTCTCCCTTTTTTTATGAATACAGACCCATAGTCAGGAAATTACTCTCACCCACTAACCATCAATGACTATATTCAATCTAAGGTGTATTAAAAAAAATGTGATTCAATAGATTTCATTGCTGCTATGTCCCACTAACAATGGGAAGGGCACATTTGAAAAGTGTTTTTCATGCTTGTAATAAACTCTTAAGGTCCCATCACTGCCTCAAACTGCGTATCAGAACTCTATAACACAAACACCGAAACCTGAGGTGACAGATGGCAACAATGGCTCGTCAGCTTACTCTGAAAATTTCTACCATCTCAGAAAGCGTAGACTTAAAAGATGTTTTTTTTTTTTTTTTTTTTGTTAAAATAGCCTGTTAGTATGTATGATGGGGAATTTGTCCTTTTAACATGGTGCATCCATCTTTTTAAGGTAAAAACAAAAAAGCAACGATGAATAAATCAAAGTGTAATTTATTCGGGAGTCGTGATAGATTCTTGATGGGCTGGTGTCAGGGTTTCACTTGTCAAATGCAGAGTTGTTTTGAATCCCTCTCACACAACCATATTACTCTTTAGTCTAAGGCAGAGTTTGTCGGAGTGTGAAGCTTTGGCAGGCTGATTTTCAGTCAACAGAAGGGGAGAGAGCGAGTTTAGAGTGACTGAAGGGGCTGAGATGAGAGCGAGCCGAGTGAAAGCAAATGTCAGAGACACTTGCTGCCAAGTGTGTGTTTGTGCGTGCGCGTATGCGCGTATGCCTGTGTGAATGTGTGTTTGGCTCCCATACAGTCCCACGATTAATTTTAAAATGCCAAAGTCCAACTGCTGCTCACTGCTCGTACTTGTTTTAATGCTTTATTTCTCACTCCTTTCATCCCTGACTGACAGAGGTCTGAAACAGATATGGAGATGTTCAGGAACGCAGGGGTGCCTCCCAAACAGAAAGTCACCACGTTCAAAGTCACCGACAACGCCATCATCAAGCCAGGTATGCGCACGCCTGCGAGTGTACGATTAAAGTGATACTCATCCACAACACTATCCCTATCATATGCTGGACTCTTAATATCTTATGGTGGCCAGCAAAGCAAGTTTTGTACAGATTTTGTAATGTAATCATTGTGGTGTCTTCAGGCACTCCTCTGTATGCAGCACATTTCCGTCCAGGCCAGTACGTGGACGTCACAGCCAAATCGTAAGTTCATCTCTGCCAGCTTTCCCTACTCACTGGCGTTCTCTCCTCTTGCCTTCCTTTCCTTCTTCTTGCCCTCTCTCAGCTTCAGCATCGTGTTTTGGAGATGGATCAGTTATTGACTTTGCAAGAAAGTGCAAACTACTCTTTCTGTATCATTATCCTCTGAGGCAACAAGTCAACAATAAATGTAATCTGATAATATGCGTGTGCAAACATTCATTTTCTTGTGTATTGTTTGTAGCATTGGCAAGGGTTTTCAAGGCGTAATGAAGCGATATGGGTTCAAAGGTCAGCCAGCCACCCACGGCCAAACCAAAACTCATCGCAGACCAGGAGCGTCTGGACCTGGAGGGGTAAGAGACACACACACACACACACACACACACAGTGCAAGATTCTTCTCATCCATGCCAGACATGAACAGTTGGCTTATAATCCACATAATAATGTGAGTGTGTGTGTCGTTCATCATCTGCGTCTAGGATCCAGCCAAAGTTTTCAAAGGGAAAAAGATGCCCGGCATGATGGGCAACATCTACGTCACAGCTTATGGACTGAAGGTACAACCTTTCACAAGGGGAACACAGACACAGGCAGGGTTTTGAACTTGTTTGTCCTTGACTGCAATTTCAATTCAATATTCCCTCATCTGCATCCGCTCCGTCTCTCTCTTGCAGATATGGAGGGTCAATACCAAGTATAATGTGCTGTATGTTCACGGCTCTGTCCCCGGCCACAGGAACTGCTTACTGAAGGTAAAAATCACACACACACACACACACACTTGGAGTGGAGTGTAAGGTCAACCCCAGCATGCTTAGTGTTCTGACAAAGACAAGTGACCTTGCACCTGTAAAACGCCATCGCACCAGCAACACAGTGTGATGTATCTTCATTGACACTGTGCTGGTTCAGGGGGGTGTGTGTTCTTTCTGTGAGGGAATGGGAGTGTGCACATCAATAATGTTGGTAATATCCACAGCATCTATCTCAATACTCAGCATGTTGTGTGTGTGTGTGTGTGTGTGTGTGTGCGTGCGCGTGTGCGTGTGCGTGTGCGTGCGTGCTCGGACACACACGCCTATTATTTGTTTTGCAGACAAGCAATAATGAATACAAATGTGCATTGCATTTCACCCAGCTCAGCCGTCTTACGCGCGCGCACACACATACACACACAAATGCACCCGGATCCACTAGATTGCAGGTTAATAATGTTTGTTCGTTATTGTTTGTTTTTATTATTCTGTGTAGCCTAAATGTCTCTATGGAAATGAGGAACAGCTATGTTTTATTGATTACAATTAAGACTAGGGGTACAAGGTACAGCAATTAATAATTTTCATTATTGATGTATTTTTTTTATGGCCAACCAGTGGTTCTCAGACAAGGGGTCAGGGGCCCGCTGGGATGTGTATGGTTAGGGGGATGTTGAGTGAATGAATGAATATAAATCATGTGAAAACACTAAAACACTGATCTTGCTAACCTAAATATTTTTGTTTCAATAAAATGTAACTTCACTAGCTTTATTAGTAGTTTCCCAAATATTTTAAATTATTGTTAAAAACAAAATCCTTAACATTTCATTCCTGGTTGATTTGGCAACTACTGTGGTTACTGTGGTAACGGCAGTAAGTGCGGTTCACAGCACTTTTGGAGCAGCTAGTTTGTCAGAAATACAACAGAAGAGCAGCTCAGGGTTGTTATAATCAATAAAATTCCAACCACAATCTTGTTTTATGCTGCACACGGCAGAAGGGCGCAGTAAAATTGTTGCAGCCTATCTTACAGCTCACTGTGGCTACTCCTTCATGTTCGTCTCTTGCAAATATTAAGGATGATCTGCTGACAAAAAAAATGTATTTTTTTGCAGATGCACTTTTGATGAACGCTTGCGGTCAGAACTAACCTCTGTGACAAATATATTGCGTTTCCTGTGGCTGCTTCACAATTAAAGCCAGCCCGCATTTTGCCAGCTGAACGCTTTCAGTGTGAAGCAGCAGTCGGCTGTTCGATATACAAGTTAAAGTGTGAACATTTAAAATGCGCTGGATTACATGCATGCTTTTTCCTGGGAATCCCTCATGTTTATCTGAATTCAGTGTGATGTTATTCTGTTTCTGAAGGAGGATGGCATGATAGAAAAAAGTTTTAAAAAGTTGCTAATTTGATCTAAATACTTTTATGGATGTAAATACTTTAATGGAGGCAAATGTCTGTAAGATAACATCCAGTTCTCAAAGTGAGATTTCCAAAGGGCTTGTTTTGTTCGACCAACAGTCCAAAACCCAAAGATATTCTAATCAAAAAGAAATAAAACACACAAACAAACACAAAAAAAGGAAATCGTCACATTTGAAAAAGTGGAAATTGCAAATTCTTGGCATTTTTGCTTGATAAATGATTTAATGCCAACTATTTTCAGAACTGTTGGCACCTAGAAACACATTTTCTGTCACTTAATTGTTTCAGCACAGCTATTACAATAAGTGTTTTTGTGTGTTCAGCTAAGAGATACCATACTGCCAACCAGGAGCTCCACCCTGCTCAACCCTCCGTTCCCTACCTACTTCACCGAAGAGGAAGGCGACCTGGATGAAGACCTGTACGACGACAACTTGTTCATTCACACAGAGCCATCATTAACACTGACCTGACAACACACACACACACACACACACACACACACGTCACATGTTCACCTAAACCCACAAACTAGTCTGGATTCTGTAATAAAGAATAATTCCTTTGAATGTCTTCAGCCCCTTTTTTTGTGAGATACAACAGCACCAAGCTTTGTCTATTTGATCCAAACAGTTATTACAGTCCCTTTCCCCTGAAACCATGGTAACTGTAGGAGTGATGATGTCAATTGAGGATCCCCAAGCAGTAAGAGAGAGAGCGAGAGAAAAGACAATGAAACAAAACAAGAGAGGCAGATATTGTGGAGAAATGTGCAATATCTATGCAGGACACGGGATAGGAGGAGGGGGTGAGCTGGAGACAGTGAGTTGCAGAAAATAGTGGAGTAGTGGGGAATGAATTCAGAGGAGGGAATGGGTATATATGCAGGGGTGGAGGAATGAATGTGGTAGAAGGCAAATACAAAAGAGTAGAAACAAGCAGGGTGGAGAGTTGGTGAAGGTGTTGAGGGCGACTAAAGGGGAAGAGGGTGGGGATGGAGGCTGACAAAGGTTGACATTTGTGCATAAGAGGATAAATGAGGACATTAATGTTGCAGAAGGGACCGCTGGGCGTTTAAGCCTGTATGCGTGTGTTTGTGTTTGAACGGTATTTAAATGAGAAAACCTCAAGCTGGAGGGGCTGACAGATCCCCTCCTCACCGTGTTGGGCAATAAATAATCAAATGAGAATCATGTCCTCGAAAATGTATCCTCATAGGCCTGCATGTGATTCAGTCCCTCTCTGTTTGGTCTCTGCTCTATATCTGCCATGTAATTGACAGCACAAAAACAAGGCTTTTTGACAGTGGCAGTGATGCCTCACAGGATGCCTTGTAACAACTGCAGATACGCACACAGTATCGACGCCTTTGCTCTAATTGAAGCAACACACAAACGGCAGACTCAGAAATGCATAACGTAGAGTTGTTGCTATCATTAGATAAATAAAAAAGATGTAAGGGGATGATTCAGTTTGTGGCAAACAATGTCCTGCTCCATATAACATGCCACAGCTTGGGCCCATAAGGCAGCAGGTTCTTTGAAATGGTAATGATATCGTTTGAAAGTCCTGCTCTGTGGAGCTTGCACATCATCAGGCTCTTGTGGGGGTGGACTTGAGGGGAGAGAGAGTGAGGTGGTGCGGGTGGGGGATTGCTGTTAAAGCAGCAGAGCAGAAAGAAGACGTTGAACTCCAGCCTGGTGTGTGTGTGTTAGAAGATCAATAGCTTAGTCAGTTTTCAACATGGTAATCCACACAATGAACTTATGACCTAATTGACCGAAAAAATGTTCTTTTTGATAGATTCAAGTACAGCATCTATAGAATGGGATAATATTTAGAGGGATCAATAAATGTGCTTTGATATGCTAGACTGGAAGCACTGGTCTACCCTTCTACAGTGCTTTCAAACACTAATAAGGCCAATATATTTCACCTGGCCTTCAGATTTACTTGCACGAGTCTCACTTCCAGACTGCAGCTTTGCAAACTGTCACTTAAAGGCTGTGAAATCTGTCTTTGCAGTTAGCTTATTAAAATGAATGGGGTTTGTACATTAACACAGACTTTTCTGCCAACAGTCTGGGTTATTTCACGAGAGATTTGCGGTTTCTTTTCTGCTCTTCTCACTGGGGCTGTTCTGTCACTTTGGCCCAATCCCAATGTCCCCCCTAAACCCTAAGCCCTGAACCCTCACAGACTTTACAGACGTCACTTGGAAAGTGATTGAGTTTAAGAGGCTACAAGGGCTCAAAATGCTGTAAACAGGAACGGGACAGCCCTTTGCCACTTTATCACGTTACCTTGGCGACGCTGAAACATGTTGCACACTTTTTATTTTATGTTTTTGCCTTATTTTTAAGTCCTGCATGCTCTCGCCCTACAGAGTGGAGGAGAGGTAGCCTAAATGTCAATATATATTTGTAATTAATCAATACGCTATTGTTTGTCAAATAGCATCATTAAAGAGCTGGTATTATGCTCATTTTCAGGTTCAGAAACTTAATTAGGGGTTGTACAAGAACAGGTTTACATGGTTTAATTTTCAGAAAACACCATATTTTCACATACTGCAGCTCCTCTTTTCACCCAATGTGTTGTACGCTCCGCTCTTGATCTACAGAGTGATGCATCTTTGTTGAGAGTTGCACATGCGTAGTTCCCAGGTAAGGACTACTAGCCAATCAGAAGCAGAGAAGGGCGGGTCGTTAGAAACAAGGTAGTGTGATCCCTTTAATAGCCCTTTATAGGGCTCTGGTGTGATCCAAATCAAAGCCGCTTCAGACTGCGACCGTAACCTAGCAGATGGTAGAAGTTACTCACAAGTCCACAACATCATTGTTCCACATCTTTCCATCAGGACTAAACGTTGAACTGTTGCCGGTGTTCTGACGTTCTCTGCTACCATAGCGCAAATTGATAGACTCGACTCTGCTCGGCCCTGCTCCATTTTCCATTGCAGGCAGTACCCAGAGATAGTACGTAGCTTGTTGTCATCGCGACGTAATGTTCAATGCGACACACACACTAGCAATACACACAGCTTTCTCTTGATTTAAGTTAAAATGTTTCAACATTCCTCAGAATGTAAAGACAGATGAGCGGTATGAAAACCTTCCAGCTGTGTTTTCCTCTGCTGTTGTTGCTGCAGCGGTCTGTGTGAGCAGAGGGCTCTGTGAGCGGGCGGCTGGCCGGCCTCACGCTCCTTACGGGTTGGCGCAGACTTCCCCCGCAGCCACTTCAAGCTCCTCAACTCCGAAAATATTCAAGCATTTTTCATCACTTCTCGTAAAACTTTCAATATTCGAAATCTACACAGCTGATTACTCACTTCAAAACTTCTCATTAGTGGATTTAATTATGGAATTACATACGAAAACTGTAAAATATAAAACTTTCTGTTGCTGGCCTCTGTCAGGCGCGCGCAATGATGCAGTGAATAGTGAATATTCTCTCTGACCAATCAGCTGTCTGTCATGTTTTCACATTACATTTTAGTATCCCTCAGCTCGCTTGGAACCTCGAATGAGGTGAGGTGATACGAAAAAAAGTACCTGGAAGCAGGTACAGGTACAACATTTCTACAATGGAAAACCAAACAAAGGCGAGTCGTGCCAAAGGGCCTCCGCTCAGACTAGCCTGGTTTGAGGGCGTGCCTGACCCCCGCAAGCTGCGTGGCAAGCTTTATGACGCGTTTTCATTGTGATGTCACAAGTAAAGGAAGTGAAGTGCTGGACTACAAACGAGCTGTTTTCAAGCGGTTCAGAGCAGAAGAGGGGAACTCCCTTTGGGCTGGACTTTGGGCTTTTTCACTTTGCAAACCTGTTACATACACAAAAAAGACACAACTCAATAAAGGAGAGGGGAAAAGCCAAAAAGCATAATACCACCTCTTTAAGCAAAAACTAAAATAAATTGTTGAATTAACTAAGTGTGTAATAAGGTGATTGCATTCCTCTGACTTCATGTTCTATGCACCGTCTTAAGTTAAGAAAACTTTCAACAATTTTAACATCAGCGTAGGTCGTAGGCGGATTTGCCGTGATACTTCTCTCGCTTCTGGGCTTCCCTGGTAACCCCCGTGTTTAACGTCATACCGCTATGAACTGTGGGCAATTCCCTCAGCCAAAGTCTGCAGAAATGCGGACTTACGAAAAGGGTCTATAAAGGGCTCAAAATGTCCACGAGAGAGAGACAAAAAAGACAAAGGTTAAAATCAAGGTCGAAGCAAAGAAAGCTAAATGTCAGCTCAATGGGGGGAGCTGAGGGTCAAAAAATACAATATTTGTGGCTGGGTGTGCTCAACTTCTGTTCCCTGCGTGTGGCGAAGCCAAACACGCCATGGACTGGTCTCCTGTGGCCTCCTCACTGCCTGGGGCCTCTGGTAACTCCACTAAGTGGCGGTTGCTCTGTACCATGCAACTCTCCAGATTCCGACCTAGCCATGTTCCACACTATCTTGGATGCCAGCAGCACTCTCAGCACACCCACACATTGTACCCAGGAGACAAGCAGAAAACTCACTGAACCTACTGTGTGGCTGGTTAAATGACTGCAGATTGAAGGTCACGCCCAAGCACACCTGTCTACCATCAGCCCATCCCCATGCAATCAACCCATGTGAAGACCACACACACACACACACACACACACACACACACGCACACACACACTCTAGTTGTTCACCCATCACACTATCACTGTACTCAAAATCAGGCCGATACAGGTCTACCCCGTTATAGCCAGATTAGAGTGTGACAAAGCACAGCCCATGAGAAATGACAATGCAGAATATTGGGGTCACGACAACACGACTAGAAGATATTTTAATTCTATTTAAAAGAAATATTCATTGATGAAATATATGACTTTGGGGCCATCCCCCAGAAGATTTTCAACCTTAAACACTTAATTTCCTGCATTCTGGACACATTTTCTGCCAATTTATGGTGGAAATGTCTTTATTTATATAAAGGGGAACACAAAATTCAGGTGACAATTCAGAATAGAAAAATGGAATATAATGCAGTAATCAGTAAATTGTTTTGTTTTTTTGCTTAAGTAATTTTGGACAATGCAGATCTGTTTTTTCTATAGGATATTGCATTGCATGTTTTCTTATTGTGCCAAAAAAACTTTCTTATAGCACTTACATTTGTTATTTAACATTTGTTGTTGCAAGCTATTTTTCAGAACATTTTTAACAAATGCTTTCAATAAGTGGTAGGGACAACATCAGCTATTTCAAAAAGTGATGGGGACATGCCTGCGTAAATGACACCTATGATATTGTATTATTACTAGTAAGTAACATTGCAATGGCTTGTGTTTTCGCTTGATTTTTGGTTGTGTTAGCAAAGTTCGCGACTTGCCTGTTTTTGTAATGTAATCATTACAAATGCACACGTACAGCTGCCCACAATGAAAAGGTAGGGGTGACAAATCACACAAAAAAACACACCTTACATAATGTTGCTTTAAAGACAAACACGCCCAAGCTAGCCTCTGTGTGGCGGCCCACTCAAGTCACCTCAACTCAACTCAAGTCAGTGGAAAACACACATTTGCAAATCTAGATATTTTACTGCTCCCACCAGCCTGCTTTCTTATCTGTGAGCTGTCTGATATCTAATCCCTAAATGCATTTGCATTTGCTAATTAAAGAGATTGCCAAGTTTTGGCTGAATCTAACCATTTTGGGTAAATTACTTGGAGTGTCTGAGTGAAGGTCGGCCTGTGAGTTTGACCCCAGACTGACATGATGGATCTACTGCTCTACTTCTGCTGGCTCAACACATGAGAGATCTGATTTCCATTAGTAAAGAGGACATACACACACAGCCTCTCTCCTATTCCTTTCCACACACCTTCTGTGACCATCTCTGTCTCTCTCTCACACACACACACATTCTTTTATTGCCTCCTTAGCAAGCAAAGATTCTGCGGTGAAGACTCGTCAGCACTTATGTTGCTACTTCCTTGCCGAGTTTACACAAAAAGTGTTGAACTGACCTGCATCTCAACACACGCACACACAGAGAGATCAGTCTGTGAGTGTGTGTTCCTTGCAATATGAATTATTGAGTGTGTTATTTGAGGGACAGCTGGCTCTTGAACACATTAACTCCCTCAGCCAGACAGCCGGTCATAACTCGAGCAGTGATGGTAGCGAGTCACTAAACAGGAGAGAGGGAAATGAGAGATTATTAATGCAATTTCACACCAATTTCAGTATCAGTGGGCAATGATATTATAAAGTGTTTATATAAGCTCTCAAGTCAGTTAACACAAGGAATAAATTGAATTAATCTTTCACCAGAAAGAGAATATTAGGTTATTTTGTTAGACTGAATACAATCACAGTCTAAAATGGAGTCACTTGTGAATTGATTGTTCTGACTCAGGCTTTTGCACTGCATCATGCGTTGCATAATGTTTTCTTTCTGTCATGGCACATTATTTTGAGAGGAAAAAGCTACACGAGTGACTCAAATCTTTAAATTATGTACATACATTTCTTCAAGCTTTCACAACCCCATGGGAAGTAAGTGATTCCTAAGTATAGATATTTATATTTATGTCTAGTATATTTTCTAATGCAGTAAGAGGCATTTTTAAGGACTAAATGGGGACAGAGAGAAGAACCCCGCTATTAACTTCATATGCTCGGCTGTCGCCGCGCATCCCTCTAAGCTTCACTGCCGGTGGTCCTGCTGTGGTGAGCCCTTCCCAGTTGTGCACACCTGCGTCTCATGAGCACGCGTGTGTGTGCGTACGTGCGTGTGTGTGAGTGAAGCCTCCCACCCACGTTGGTAAATTTGGGTTCCTTCCTGCCAGCACCACTGGGTGAGAGCAGGGTGCAGCCTTTGGGTCCCCACCTTCCTCTCCACAGGTGTTCCTATCCTGCCCTCAGATATATTTTATTGTGTGTGTGGTGTGTGTGTGTATGCACTGTGCCTCTACTTATTTGACCTGACAAAGTCTGTCGTTCTCATTACCTTTCATTGTATCTTTCTGTCTCGTATTCTTTCTCTCAATTAAAGCCCACCGTGGATCCGAGGTATCTCCATGGTAACAAGGACCAACAGATGTAAGAAAAAGTGGAGTTGGTAGGAGAAATGGGAACAAGGTGAAGGGAAAGTTCGGGATCAAAGATCGTCCAACATGTTAATAGTTTTGTTTAGAACTTACTAAATGCACTCAGGCCTTTGACTCACTTCTCAGAAATAGAAAAGTGGGTCATTAGACTATGCAATGTTCAAAATATCTGCAATCATCCTACACAGCGTCAGCATACTGTAAAAGCGTGCACTATTTTTGTCGGGTCTAAATGAGCCGTGTTGTGACTGGGAGGTAAATGTCAGCGGTTTTCAGCCGGAAACCAGCGCCACAAGAATGTGACCACGGGATGTCGAGTAAATCAATATGGAAGCCAAGGGGGGAGGCTGACGGGGGGGTAAAGAGAGGGAGAGAGGGACCTTACTGCAGGGAAAAAAACAAAACGACAGCGGCAAAAGGAGAAGAAGCAGTAGAGAGGAGGAGGAGGATAAGACTGAAGGATGAAGTGAGGGTTAATTGATCTTTCTCACTGACCTTTGACACTTGGTTACATTATCTGTGTGCTGGGGGGGTTAAATGTGTCTTAAACGATTACGCTAGTGATATTCTATACTTTTGTCTTTGTCCATGTCTCAGTACTTTCCTACTTCCCTTCCCTACTCGGTCTGTGGCTCGCAGGTTGTTCCTAGTGAAGACGTATGTCTTCAGAAACGCATAACAAGTATATGCTTCATTTCTAAAGATGGCTGAGCTATAATGTTACTCATTTTCAAATGTGGATTAATACAGATTTGGTGTATTAGTGAGCATTCAGGCAACTGGATGGTGTATGTGGGATTTAACTCAAAATAGATGATATATCAGGCTACTTATTAGCAGGATCAATTCATTGTTGCCTTTGGTCTTTTTGTGGGACTTGATGCAATAAAAAAATATAGAATATGACTTCAGTCCACTTAAATCACACAAATACATGAATATAAGAAACATAGTGTTATCTAGGTATGCAGATTGTTTTAACTGTTGAGATCTAGGTCTATTATGTGCTGCCCAGACTTCTGTCACAACTCAAAAACAAAGGAGAGGAATACAGTTTTCTTTGTGCTGCTCAAAGCATAAAAGAAAACATTGATCAAATAAAGACAAATAAAACCCAAACTATTTGCATCGTTAGATACCAGTGTGTGTATACGTGGGAAGATATATTTTTTTATGATTTGGGTGAAATGATCCTTTACGATATCACTTCTCTTGCACACACCCACGCACGCACCACAAAGTGATGACATTTCTCACTCTTGAATAGAAAGCCATTTGCCAGACTCACAGAGAAGAGCAGGCACAAATGCAACAACACAAAAAGAGAGGGAGACAGTGAGTAGGGGGGTCTCTTAAAGTATCATTTAAAAAAAACATGTTATATACAAATATAGAGTTAATATATCTATTGAAGGTGAAGAATATATACATCAACTCTGTCTGTACTCTACATTAGGCACAATCTTTTCTTTGCTGCCGGAAAGTAAACAAACTGACGAATCAAAGCTTTGTCAAAAATGATGAAGTTGAATACGGTGTTGCAGTCAGTTCACAGCACTGTGTGGGTATTCCACTAATTATAAAAACCTTCATCTGCTCTGAAAGCATCTCAAGGAGACTTGTGTGTGTTGTGTGTGTGTGTGCATATATTACAGAAAGAAGGGAAGGCACAGTGGGAGCAAGTAAGGGAAAATTACATCTGTTTTGAGTCAGCAAAAATACTTTATAGCAGTAATGAAGCCGCTAACAGGCAATGCACTCTAGTAGTTCTTGCAAACACACACACACGCACGCACGCACACACACACACACACACACACACACACACACACACACACACACACACACACACCTATCCCAGCTCTCATCCCCTGCAGAGCTTTAAATACATCTGAGATCATCAGAGATCACCCAGATATCTACTTGATAACAATATCAATTATCACAGCATCATGTTGAATCAGCACCCGTTCCCTCAGTGGACACAGAGTGAATGCTAATGAAGATGCAGATCAGCGGTTTCAAAGTGCCAGGGGGTCTTACAGTATCTGTATCCACAGTAGCAGTGCATGCCGGGACTGTGGGACGACGCTGCCGCTCAGTGGTTCATACAGGAGCTGCACACACACACACACACACACACACACACACACACACACACACACACACACTCACTCACTCACAAAACTGTGGATGTGGACAGAAACTATCTATGACAAATCTCTCAGCTCACCGAATTGTGAACATGTATGACATTTTTGTGGATGATTTCACCTTTGTTCCAAATATTTTACAGGTTATTTTTAAATGAGCCAATAGTTCAAGCAGACAGTACTGCTCCTTCAACTGACCTCTTTACAGGACAAAATCCGGAAAAAAGGTCTCCTTTGACGTGCACTCTAATCAAGTCGGGCAGAGAAATCATTGCTAGATTGACCCCACACATACACCCTGCTAAGATAACAGGACCAGAGTTTGTGGTCTTACTTTAGTGTGTTGCTGGACTTGTAGAGACTGCAAGATTCTCCTCTGAGGAAAAAAAATGCCTTTACTGGCAGCAAGAATGTGGTAGCCTATTTCCTGTATTTTTTTGTATTATTTGTACTATTTGCTCAAACCATTTATCTTCTGCAATGTGCTTTAAGTATTTTAGGTTTGTTATGTAGTTTATCTATGTAGTTCATTTTACTGTCTGCTCATGGTTCCTACTTTTCTGTAAAGCATTTCAATAATGCAATGTACTATAGTGTCTACAAGACACATCGTTGGAGGCTTATTAAATAGTAACTTAACACCAGGATAAAATGCAGTGTTTTTCTGCCTTCTCTGACTAAAAGTTTTAAGCCTGTTTCACACCATATCGTTGGGTGTGGCCAGAAGTGTCCTCTGTTGCATCTGAAACCACACCCAACGGTGATGTCAAAACCACTAGAGGTCAGCGAAAACTAAGATTTTCAGCTGGTGTTAAATTACTCTTGGTGTTATTTAAATAGCTTATTACCTTTACCATTAACCACCAACTTTTTAATGTTAAGTTCTGTAAATTTATGATGTTATTTATTCTATCATACATGAGTATACATGGATTTAAAGGAGGACCAGGTCATCTACAGACCCACAGATGTGTGTCATTTCTTTTACTGCAGCTAAATTGTAAGAAAAAGGTTGAGTCAAATCTTTATATTCTTTCATGCACTCATGTAGAAACACGATTTCCAGAAAAACATAATCCTATATCCAAGTAAGGGCTGTTTTACTTTCAGGTTCACCATAAAATCAAACCACTGATCTTTCTGGGTCCTTGTAGAGAAACTTTCTCAATGCTCAACAGCTAAAAAAAACCCTGACAACTGAGGACATACTGAGGACACACTGTAAGCACCTTGCAGGTGAAGCACACCAGGAAGCTTGTGAGCTTTCAGTGGAGTTGAGTGCTACGAGAGATACAGACACTCCACTTTAAAACCTGTCAGTAACTGTTTTCATGTCAACACAGCCTATTTCTGATGAATGAGAACAGCAGGAAGGATAACTTCACCTTCGCCTGTTTCAACTGGAAGGGGAAGGTGCTTTTCATCCAGGAAAAAGTCAGAGAACAAAAGAGCTGAGCCACTGCAGCCTACAGCTGTTAACCACCGTGGAGGAGGAGGTCACATTGTGGGCAATATGTAGAGGTTTAATTTGAATTGCCTAAAGAAACAGAAGTGCCTGCTAAGCCGATCCACGTTGTGAACATCAAACTGATAAAAGCACTGCCCCTCACATCATAAATACAGTTACAACACGAGAAACAGTGCAGGAGACACTAGCAGCATATAAAGGCATTCAAAGAGAATAACACATTCTCTCCATTCTGTGTCTGAACTGGATACTGTTTAATCAGTAACAGTTGGTAAGTGTGTTTTCATGTTTCAAAGTCCACCTGAATTTAATTGCATGTTTTTTGCTGCTACAGCATATCTGTTCTATAAACCACTTGTGCTCTCCTTTGAGGAAAATTAGAACATAAATA
>NW_024040501.1:0-40666 GCF_014851395.1 Micropterus salmoides | reverse complement strand
TCTGCGCTGCCAGGCTTTCTGTCTTGGTTTCAGTATGATAGCTGTAGATCCACCACAACATACATGTTTAAAAATGTTGTCAGCATCCTGTGTTTTTGTCTGTTTTTACGTTTGTTACAAGCTGACGTGCTTGCTCACACTCTGGGACCCTGCTCATCTCCCCTTGATTAGATTCTGATTTCCCTGCTCGCTATTTTCAAGGGTTGGGGTTTAAGGCACTATACAGTATTTTACTGGGAGATGCACGTTTTGGTTGTTTTTACCTCTGAAATATTTTTACACCCTTAAAGCAGCAGAATGAACAAATGACATAGAATGCAAATCCTTCATCATCTCTCTCTGCTGCTTGTGTTAATCCGCTAAGCCCCTTCCACCAAACAAACAAGTTCGTAGAGCTGCAGAAGGAGCCGGTTGCCTGCAAAGCCACATCCTGCATAGGGCTCGCTCTTCACGTTGAGAGTCTTTGCCACTCATTGGAACACGCCGTGGTATCGGACATAATCAGCCCGAATTTCTGTGTGGACCCGGGATGTGATTGCACACGTGTTCTGTACTATACGCTGTTGTTGGAAAAAGGGATGGGCAAATCTTGGTTGTTTAAATACGCCAAAAAGTTATTTTTAAAAGAATTGCCTACAGCTAATTTAAGTGAAATGTTGTTTGTGGAATTCAGCTGCCGGCAGATGTCCACCATTAAAGTGCATCGCTATCGCTATCTACTGCCCTAGAATGGTTTTCATCTTACCTGTCAAATAGGAAGTTTTGTGTGTCTGTAAACAACTATGTCCCTCATTCTGTCCAGTTAAATATGGTGTACCTCAGGGGTCGGTCTTAGGACCCATTTTGTTTTCCTAGTATCTGCTTCCCCTTGGACATATTATCCAAAAACATGGCATTGCTTTTCATATTTATGCTGATGACACACAAATATACTTGCCCGTCAGATCCACAGACCCTGGAATGCTGAGTTCACTTAACAACTGCCTTTGTGAAGTTAAAAAATGGATGTCAAATAATTTCCTCCAGCTGAACTCGTCATCAGGTCTCAGCAGATGGCAAATCAAATACTGCCATCTGCTGGTTCCCTAGTAAATCACATTAAGCCTGTGGCAAAGAACCTTGGTGTTTGGTTTGATAGTAATTTAAATTTCGAGCAGCACACCACAAAGCTTGTTCAATCATGTTTTTATCAACTTAGAAATATAGCAAAAATTCGATCTATGTTAACTTTTAAGGACACCGAGACCATTTTACACGCCTTCATCTCATCACGCCTGGATTATTGCAACAGCCTTTTCACCTGTTTAACCCAAAAATCTATTGATCGACTCCAGACTGTCCAGAACTCAGCTGCCAGGCTTTTAACCAGAACAAAGAAATATGACCACATTACTCCTATTTTAGCTTCATTACACTGGCTCCCAGTATGTTTTAGAATTGACTTTAAAATTCTATTGATCACTTTTAAAGCTCTTCATGGCCTCTCGCCTTGTTATATTTCTGACCTTTTAGTCCCATACGCACCAGCACGTACCTTGAGATCCTCGGGCAGAGGTCTGCTGTCTGTTCCAGAGTCTTGACTGAAAACTAAAGGGGACAGAGCGTTTACTGTCAGGGCCCGAGGCTCTGGAACAGCCTGCCCGAGGAAATCAGGTCGGCTGAGTCAGTGAACTCTTTTAAGTCCCTTCTTAAAACATACTTTTATAGGAGAGCCTTTCCCGATCTTATTTGACTTTATTTTATCCCTTTTATTTTATTGTATTTTACTAATTTTATATTAATTTTTCATGCTCTTATCTTGTTTTTTTTATTATTCTTTACACTTGTTAAAGCACTTTGTAACTTGTTTTTGAAAAGTGCTCTACAAATAAGGATGATTATTATTATTATTATTATTATTATATATTATTATTATCATCACCCACAAACTGGCAGGAAAAAGTTGAGCCCATCCCCAGCATACAAATGGGGCTACACTAATGGAACACCTAGGGAACATGTTTGATTTATTTATTTATTATTTATTTGATTTATTATTTATTTGACAGCAGAACCTCTCTTGTATTGTGTTTTGCTCAAAACAAGTACAGAAAAGACCCCTTTCAACTACAGACTGTCAGATGATCTTGGTAGAATGTGTGCCATCGAAAATGAACAATTACGTTGACATGTCAGCAGTGCGGAAGCATTTTAAAGTGTCCGAGAAAGACACAAAAATCGCCGTTTGCAAACACCGTTCTACAGAATTGTCTCCTAGCACATCTACACCATCTGTCTTAGAAAAGGCAACAAACAGTCTGACCAGCGTGTTTCTGTCACTCGTTTGTGAGAAGGCAATTAGGCTAGCCGCACCTAAATTTGGAGTGCACACGTATACAAGCCTTTATGGTAAACCCACTGAAGATACACTGACCAGTGCAAGCTGACAGGCAGGTTAGCGACTTTATCTTGTCATTTTCTCTCTTTACAAAGACAAGTGTTGCAGTATGAGAGTCCTACCTGAAGAGAGGCTGTGAAGTCTTCATGTTACATGATACGAGAACCACATACAACATTTATCATATTGGGTCGGTCTTGATGGATTTAGCGCGAGGATACACATGTGACAAGGTCCGGTTTACAAAATAAGTTTTCTATACAGTATGGAAATAAGATTAATTGGATTATATTCACAGAAAGTATAAAACATATTACATGTATCCATTAAAAATAAATGGACACATGTAATTTACTTTACCGGACCATCTAGGGCCTCGGACCCTATGGGAAACACTGAGTAAAATGCACATTTTGACTATTTAATTTATGCAATGGTAAAAAAAAAGGCAAAGCTTGAGGGCTTGTTAATGATGCAGCCTATCAAAAAACCGAAACCAACATCTGCACCCTGTGTGTTTAATGCTGCTTCACCTGGTCTGTTCTTGTAAAATATTCACCGTGACTTGTAACGTCATAGGCTACCAAGTTTTTAACCGAGTGAAGTCAACACATGTGCATAACATGACCTCTATCCCCCCAACCCCTGTGCCCTCGATGTCATCGTCCATTTCAATGTTTCAACGTAGACATCGTCCGATGGAAATTATGTCGACGTCACCCAACCCTAGAATATACTTGTTCGGTTTTCAGGTTTTAGGCAATTTTTTTCATTAGATTCGGTTTCGGCTCATATTTGATAGGCAGTTAAATGAGCGTTGTCAATCTTTTCATCTTAACTCTCGGTGAGAAAGTGCATACATGCATTTCCCAAAAAGTCTAACCATTCCTTTAATATTTCCTTTATTATTATTTTGAAAAGAAATAAGGCCTATCAATCATGCTCATAAAGGGCTTCACCTTCAGGTGACTCTTGTTGGTGTATACAATTCAATTTTGGCATTAAATTTATTGTAATTACATTTTTTATATTCACTATCCTCCCTCCAACAACTGTAAAAAGTTTGAAAGAGAAACAAAGTTGTTGAACCGCAACAGTAGTTTGTCTCATAGTCTGGTGCTCTGCAAACAGAAGAGATCGATTCCCTCTGCTCCCCTTCCCCTCTTTGTTAACCTTGGATCGTGGTTAACAGAGCAAAAATTGATCCACAGCCATGTTGTGTTTGTCTGTCCACCAGCAAGGACCATTTAATCAGAGGTCACTCTCACTCACACTGCCTTCTCGTGTATCCCCAGTGTTACTCCTAACTGAAAGAGAGCAATTTCTTTATGAGTTTTTAGATACTGTGGAGTGAACTGGTAAACGTTTGCTCTGTAGCTGTGCCTTATGTTTTTCTCTGTCTTAGCTGTCCACCCTCTTTCCTTATTTACTGTATGCCCTCTGCCACTCTCCCGCCTATCTCTTCATCACAGCTGTCCATCTGTTTTTCTCCCAAGTTTATCATTCTCTCTTATCAGCTGCTGCTGGTTCCTCTAGGCTTCCTGCACCTCATATCAGCCTGACTGATTACACTATAGATTATTTGTTACTGTCAGTGCACTAACAAACCAGGTCAGCGGGGTCCCATAATACGTTTTTTCTTTACCCCAGTGAGTAATTCATTCAAATATCAAGTATGGCTTTCATGCGCATGACAATCAAGCATTTGAATAGAAATTGTATTATAGGCATTATTACTGATAAAAGATGACTTTTAATAAAGAATGATTTGATTTTGCTTGTGAAAATTTGTCATACAGTTAACTACATCTAGCTCAGGTCAGAGTGACTCTGGAGAGCGCTCTGTTCAGCACCCTCAGTGGGCCTCTCAAGACTTGATAGATTTCCCATTATTTTTAGACAGCCATGATGGAGTACCAGGTAGCACACAGCCTGTTCTGCTTTCCTTTTAGCTTCTACTTCCTGAGTGGAAACACTACCCTGCTATGGCACATGAGTGGTAAGCCAGTCTCCTGCCAAGTCCCGGAGATGAAAACTTCTCTTCATGTGAAAAATCACAAATATGTAATCTGGAAGCCTTGGGCAATGTTTCTGTCCCTCTGTTTGGAAATCCATCTCAGAGAGGCTTCAGAGAGGCTATGAACACTTGAACCATGGCAGAGCACCACGGATCGATGCCAAACTGTAATACCAGGCAATAAGTGGGAATATATTTGTCATTTATTTGACAGTGAATGGTCCCTTGGAAAATATGAGCTGAGTTTATTGGTTTTATCTATCGTGTGCCAACTTTACAATCTATTCTGTTGTATTGTGTTGGCTTCTGTGCATACACGTGGGCAGGCCGAGCCAATTGACTGTCAGATTGCTGTAAGAGGAAGCCAACTGCTTTTCACAATCATGCTGTAGAAGTTGCAGCAGAAGCAACTGAAGGCTGAACAGAAACGTGTATGTAACACAACCAACATTTGACATGCTGTAGCATTTACATTCTATTCAAAGAAATCTACTTTAGACATTGTTTTAAAGGCTCACCCAAAAAAACATTGGAGAGCAAGTGTGCGCTGACACCTTTAAAAAATATTTTTTATTGATATACTCACTGTTAAATTGGTTTAAGTGCTCTGTTCAGTGAAACACATCTGCATTTTTCATTATATTCAAGGGTCTCCTTGGTGAGTCAGCTAATCTGACCAAGCTTGCACACAAAAATGATGATGCTCACTGCAACAGCGCTTGCTGTTGTGCCGTGGTGCGACAAAAGCTGGAACAGGAGAGAAAGATTATAGGGTTTGACATGTTGTCAACTCTGTGAGTCATACGAAGAGCCTGCAGCAAACATTTCAGTTGACTACTCAAGGGTTAGATGCCACCTCAGCTTTAATGGGAAAGTCATGGTCACCTGCAGAGATTTAACTGCAAAGAGACCTGACAGTTTAGTTAGAAAATCATGTTATTCCCTTAAGCTTGAAAATGCACAGCGAAAGCAGTTAAAATCTCAGTTCTGTTCTAGAATAGAGCTTACTTGCATACGTCTGTGTGCGCGTGCATGCGTGCAGTCAATGTTGACTACCAGCTATGTACAGCGTGCTCAACAACCCAGCTATATTCTAACGTTAATAGCTATCCTTATTAGCTAGGCTCCTTACATGCTTGCTAATAACTTTTTTCTATGTCTGGGTGTCCGACATTGACGGTGTTGCGTTGGAAAGATTTGTGCAGCGGTGTTCGTGAGAGAGAGAGGATGTGCTGCACGAATGCACTACGGCGCTCTACAATCAAATACGATTTTAAAAAGGCCTAGAAAACACTGTTATGGTAAATATGAATCCACAGCCAGGAAACGCTTAGCTTAGCGTAAAGATTGCAAACAGTATAAAGAGTGGTATTGATCTTTTCATCTAACTCAGCAAATAACTGTAATTTCCAAAATCTCAAACTATTCCTTTAAAATATCTTTAAACACTGACATTGAGAAAAAACATACTTATATTCTATGGAGAAAACTATTGTTTTAGTCTGAAAGCCAGGTATCGTATTCACACCAGTATCAAAAATCTCTTCAGTAAATGGTTAGGGCACAGAGAAGATGCATGTAGGTTTCAAGGCTTAGGTGAGCCACTGCCCTAGGGGGCTCTGTATCTGATGCTGACCCCACAGTATATTCCTAGATGTATCCCCAGGTACACCGGAGAAGGGGCAGGTGACCAGTTGAGACACCCTGAGGGAGTTTGACCCAGCAGTCACATTGTGTTCAGTGCACACCTCTTCCTCTCCTTGGTTGACCCTTTCCCTGACTTTCTCTTTGTCTGACTCTGTCTCTCCCTCCCTCCCACCTACTATCAGAGAATTACGTGAGCAAGAAGGAATGAAAAGCGGTATTGTTCTCTGTTGACTGGAAGCTGTGTGTGTGTGTGTGTGTGTGTGTGTGTGTGCGTGTGTTTCATCGGCTGTCCTTTCTCTACTCTAGAACTATGCAACTATGCAGAGATCATGGCCTTGGCATGTCACAGTGGTCAGAGGAGCAAAGAACATGTTTTAACCAGTATCATATACCGTCTTTTCCGTATGTCAGGGTGCAGTCCACATCTAATACACACAGAGCACGCCTTGACAACATCAGTGGCATACTTAGCAGCTACAAAAGGGGTTCCATTACAGTGTCACTTATACACAAACTCTTTTATTCACTGAAAAAAGTAGATAGTGGAATGTAGCCTAGTAAAATTGCACTGTACATAATATATTGCCTCATAGCTTGAAGAGCCCAGGACCATAATACTGTATCGGCCAACATACTAGTTAGACAGCAATGCCTATGTGGGGCCTCTTTCTGTGCACAAGTAGGTGGGGGCACATGTGATTGTTCACAGTGAGAATGGAGTCATATTTCATCATGCGCCTAACTTGAGTCCTTTCAAAAGGTAAGAATTGTTTCCCAAAGAGAGGAAGAAAAACAGATTTCAGACAGGTTTGTGTTTTTACCGCTTGTAATGTTGTTTTTTCTAGTCAGGAAATGTGACTGACATGCAGTGGCTCTAGGGCTAGATATCAAACCCTCTACTAATTTAGTTCTGACCAAAATATATGCTTTCCATATCACTGTATAGCACTTCTATAGAAAGTATCAGAAACCGTCAAAGTACCTAAAGTTGGCATTGAATGTCTGGACAAATCTCGTTTTACTTGTTCTTTTTTTAAATTTGAATTAAAAAGAAATTTGTTTTTAGACTATTTTATGTAGGGGATGTTCTTGTGCAGCTGCTTGTGTTTTGACAACATTCAGCTTTTAAGGAGATTGCTTCTTTTGTCGAATATAAAAGAGTCTTGTAAGAAAAACACACAGATATTTCTTAAATAGTTTCTAAAACAGTTTGTATTAGCACTAGTATCAGAAAACACTACCCAGCCATAACTGATACACAAGCAATCGTTATGTTTGTGTTGACAATTTCCGACTGTAATTACTTTCAGCTCTTGAACAAAAGGCCCCAACATTGCATGTATAACAGACCTGCTGTGTGCCATTCAGTCACTAAAGAGACATGATACTCTGTTGTTGGTCATTGTCCTTCTTGAGTAGTTGGTTATACGCACTGGGACGCAGCTAGTTATTATTCATCAGCTATAACCATCTCGCTGATGTTTGCTGTGGATTCAGTCTGCCTGTCCACTTATTCAAATGTCAGCAGTGATTGCTGAGCCAAAGCTAGAAGGCCAAACACTGCCCTTTTCTCATAAAACCCGAACGGTGTACAATGTGATAAAAATCCAAACTCATTCATCTGCTAGCCCGTATGCCGCTCAGGTTGTCTTTACTCTCCGTCAGCCCTTGTCTCTGTTGGTCTGTGTCTGTATCTGCAAGCCTCAGTACACCCCCACTTCTCCATGTCTACCTCCATCTAGGGCTGGGCGATATGGCCTAAAAATAAAATCTCCGATTTTATTTACTTTAATTCAATTTACGATTTTTTCCGATTTCCCCCCTACTTAAGGAAAGCAATAAGGTTTGTTGGTCAGTGCGGCTTTGTTCATCGCGGAGAGACTGGCATTTTTCATATTCGGCTGGATGTCTCTGTTTCAGGTGTTGGAATAGGTTTGTGGTGCTGCTGCCTTTCACTGCGATAGGCTTTAGGCAAATGTTGCAGCGTGGTGTCTGTTGTTCCACATCTGTCGCAGCAAACCCATACCAGTTCCAAACAACAGATGACTTTATTCCTTTCTTGGGAACAAACTTCCCGCTCTCACCGGTAGCCATTTTGTCGCTTGCTGTTGCTGTTTAGTGTATGATGTTGTCGCTATGGGAAACGAACACTACGGAAACCCCGGGGAGCCAAAAATGTGCTATTACACAAAAACTCGATTTACTTATTTTTTAAATCGCCCGCAACAAAAAATTCGAATTAATTCATTCAATCGATTTTTCGCCCAGGCCTACCTCCATCAGTGTCCCCATGCTTGTCCATCTGATTGGCCACGTGTCTGTTGGCATTCTGATCTGTAACCTTTGTCACATGTCACTTGCTTTTGCACCCACCGTGTTCACTGTGACTACACATTACATGGATGCCTGCCGTATGCGACTTGGAACACAAAAACGTCACAATGAGAAGCAAACAAAACTATCAAATACTTGAGCAATAATAGTGCACTAATTTCATTTAATAGCTATTACTGCTAAGATGCACTGAAGAAGACTGTTCCCAGCAAAGGGTAATGCTATATTTAAAATAACCTGAGGCATCAAGAAACAAATCTTTACTAACTAGCAAAAGTCCCCCACTAGCAGTTTAAATTCTGTATAATTAAATACAATAGCCAATAATTCAGTGATTGCTTCAGTACCTGATGACGAGCCAACCTGGAGAACATTGTACTCATGCTAAATGAAGAAAGAAATGAAAGGGAGGATTCTACAGTTCTTGTGAAACACTTAGTATAGTAGAAACAAGCTGTAAACACACTTTATGAAATCATATATGTCATATATCTAACAAGTTAGCAAACATATGCCTATTTACGCAGAGATTAGCATTCATTTGGAATCATGTTTCACACCTGGTGAATGGAATTCCAATATTCACCAGCTAGTCTTTGACTGTTTAGAAAATGTCATAAAGTATTGATATTAACTAATGTTGTGATAATTATGGTGAAGAAGAGAAACAGAAAAGCAGTGTTCTCATGCAACTGCAATGAAAGTACAATAACAACTTGCAATCTCAAAGAGACACAAGCACATAGAGATGCTTGTCCTTTCGGGCATAAATACACAAGAATGCTAATCTGTTTGTTGGCTAAATTACATGATTGTTGGCTTCTGTAGTCTTCCTACATCCATCACCTCCTCTGCCCCCCAACTCCCCATGCTTTTCTCTCTGGCAATCAGCTGGAAATATCCCTGTCATCTTGTGGTCGTATAGGCACACAGTGATCTTTTCTGTCTTGCCGGGTAAAACGATCTGTGTTCAATCAACCTGAAGGGCCAAAACTATACTGCACACTCTATCTTTATCTCTGGGAAGTTTGGTGTTTCAGCTGTGTGTGTGTGTGTGTGTGTGTGTGTGAGGAAGAGGTAGAGAGGGAAAGTGGGCTTCACTAGTTGGATGCAGCCTTATAATGTCAGGCCTAGAGGCTGCTATAACTGGTTTGGTGGGCCTAAATAGGCCTCCCAAATCAGACTCATATGAAGTCAGTTTGTCTCAAGAAGAGATTTAGAGGAGCGTGATGCCTTCTGTGTGACCTCCACAGGTCCAGCAGAATTGTTGTGTTTCTGCTTCTTTCTGTTTCTGCTTCCAAATGAAGAAGTGCTTTTGGTGTGGTGTCAATGCCTGTATGTTTTTAAAAACATTACAGAGATTAAAATGTACCTTATACCTTTTAGGGACGCAGCTCAAGCAGACTTGCGGTGTGTGTGTGTGTGTGTGTGTGAATGTCTCTGCAGTGTGTGTGTGTGAGGCAGTACCGAATGAAAAATAGCTCTATATGCAATCTAATTCCTAAAGAATGCATGACCAGTCAAGACTACATATGGATGTGGTTCGGCTCAACTTATATGCTAAATTGAACTGCTGCCTTGTGGTTCTAATTTAACAAGGTACACCAAGCTACACTTGCATTCTGCTCCCATTAGCTGACTCTGTAACTCTGTCCATTGTGTCTGTGGGCAGCAGAAAGAGCATAAAATGAGTGCAGATTACATTTGCTAGATGAGGGCATGACTCATTGTTGCAGAATAAGTAAATTGGCCACTGGCCCTTTGTGTTTTAGTAAAGTTTTTGTTCAGTAATGACCAAATGGTGTACAACTTTATGTCATGAAAACTGGCCATATTCATTTGGACCAATCACTTGACATTAAGGTCCTGGAAATTAACTAATTTCATTTGGGGAATGAAAGGGCATATGTTTTCTGACTAATAAGTTTTTGCAGCGCCAGAGCTTCATGGTGCAGCAGCTCTACTCTTTCTTGTTTCTGGGGTTTTACAGTATAACCCTAAGGATGCTGCTTAAACATCACAAGCTGATACTGTACTATATCTCATTGTACTGCACCACAGCAGCCTGGCTCCAGGGACTGACGTCAAGCACTGCACAGAGAAGATGCCAGAGGAGAGATGAATGAAGGTGGGGGGAGAAAGACAGAGAGTCACAAGGGAGGGACTTTTGAAAGAGGGAAGAATGGCATTAGATACACAGTGAGGAAGAAACAAGACAGGGTAAAGTGTGATGTAGATGTGACATGTCCTGCTCTTTATTCTCTCGCTCCCTTCACCTCTCCCCATCTGTCTGTATCCGCTCTACTCCTAACTCCCTCGTCTCTCTTTTCATCTCCTCGTATCACTTCCCCAGTCTGGCTGTCGACCAGTGCGGCATCGAACTCCCGTCTGCTTGCGGGCAATTTGGAAGGAATTTGTTCACCCATTAGAGTGCACGTTTAGTACGACTTTCATCCCTTTCCTCTTATGTTTTTCTCCCCCCTCCCCATTCGCGGTACCGCAGCAAACAGCCAGCCAAGTCTCTCCTTGCATCAATAAAGACCGAACAGAAACTCTTCAGAAGTTCAGATTCTGTGGAAGAAAAAAATGTCTGTAAACCCCCAGGAGAAACCCAAATGGAAAAGAATAACATTCAGTGTCCTTTTGGGTGCCGTCGTCCCTGCCACAATGATCCCTTTGTGCTGTAATGAGCAGAGATGAGACCAATGTTTTTTCCTGCTTAAGAAAATGATCTATATGCTGTAGAGTGTGTGTGTGATGACAGCAACAATCTGAGGTGTACAAGGAAAAAACTCACAAAATAATGCAGTTTCATCGGATCAGAAAGTAAACACCACCAAGATTTTAAACCTTTTTGTTTCTCTCCTCATTGTCTCCTTCTCTTCGCACCAACTACCGTCCAATTATTCCTTGCCTGTAGATATACTGTTTAAGCACGCACACTGTACACACAGCAGAAGTAAATACTTGTATCTGCACACACATGCCTAAGTAGACTGTGCTGTCATTAGATGGATGGATAATGTTTCCCCCACATTCAAACATGCGGAAATCCTTGATCTTGGCCGCTAATGGCTGAATGTGATGTAAGTTTCTTTACTAGGATTCTGTTTATTATCTAAACTTTCAGTCTTTTTTCTCTGGAAAAAACAACGTATTTCTGAGGCCAAGTAAAGCTTAAAGGAATCAGATACAAATAAGCAGGCACTTGCCAAGCAAGCAATTATTGTGATGAATGGCATAAATGTGTGTTTAATAAAAACCCTGTCAGGCCTACTGGATGAGCTTGTTCACACTCACTTTTGTCTCTCGGCCTTTGTTTGCGAAGGATTTCTTGCAGTTATTAAATGACAAGAGTGACGCAAATGTGCCACTGAAAAAGAGGCTTGGGATTGATCTGTTTTGAGTAAACTGGATTTTTCTTCACAAAGACACCCATTTCTCTACACACGTATACAACTGCACAATCCAGGAATCAGAACAGAGAAGAAGGGAAAAAAAACAAGCTGGGAGAAAGAATCACTCTGATAACGCCAAACTTTGTCCCGGCTCAGCCATTCAATGAAACTCAGTCAGTAGCCATGGGAGGCAGCCACAAATGTTTCCAGCTTTTGTTACCCTCTGATTTATAGTCGGTCACTGTGTCCTTGAGGTGTGAGTCTAGATTTCCCGCTAACCAATGGGTGAGCTCTGTTCCTGTATTGTGTTGTTTAGAGTAAGCTGTTGATGTCGCTTTTTTTCTTGTAATTGTCCTCCTAATTATGGACAACAAAGAGACGAGAGGTGAATTGTTGGGAATTGACTGGTCTGAGTACCAGGGGAGAAAGTGGTAAGGAGGGAATAGGCAGGCTCTGTTGTGTTAATGTAAAAGTGAAAAAGAGAGACTTTATAAGAGAGCATATACAGAGCTCTGTGTGTGTAGGAGCAGGAGCTCACCTCTCCAGAGTTTCTGCTGTTCATTCAAGTCCTGACATGCAATTTTTAGAGGTTTTCTCCCGAATCAGGGACACCACACTGATGAATTCTTTACAGTGACGTAAGAGCAACAGGTATGTATATACCAGAATGTACATTCCAAGTTGTCCCTGAAATTTATTAGCTGCTTTTCTCCACACACCCTTCTTTATCCAAGCCGATATAGCACCAAACCAGGAGGGAGTTAAGTTTTTTTAGGTAATAGAAGTGTTCAGTTAGCCTTGTCAATAAACAAATCTGTTGGATGTCTGGCTTTGCATCCAAAGCAACATTTGTGCTTATTTCACGGAGTTCATATCGTGGAAATCCTTGGTGGGTTCTGGAGGCTTTGGGCCGGATGCTGCTTGATTGGTGGTGCTCATTGGCATTCAAACACTGCTGAAGTGCAGCAGAGCGCAGCAGCGTGATATGGCAAGGGTGGGGTGTGAAACAGAGAGACTGAACTGAATGGAGAGATTTTAAATGAGTAGACTGTGGTGCATTGTATAGTACACTCCTAACCTTTAGCTCGAAGGCAGTTTTAATGATAGAGCAGCTGTCTATAGGGATGAAGCTGGGTGTCGAACCTCAATGCTTTTCTGGTATAGAGCAGAAGTATCAAAATTTGATAAGTGCTGAAATTGGCATTGAATTTCTGATCATATTTGTAGTACTGTTTATTTATTAATTGATCAGATATTTACTTATTTAAATAACGATTTAGCAGCTGTTGCTTATGTTTTTGAACAACACTGGATAAGTTTGGATTCTTTTGTAAGAAGAAACTCAGGAGTCACAGAAACTCGATACCCAGCTCTAATAAGCAGCGCTGGTTTACTGAATTTAAAATTTGATCCACTGACTCTGAAGTGTTTCACTACTAAACATGGAATGAATGTGTACTTTTCACTGACACAAGTTCCTTTGATACACACAAACACAAAGGTCTCTCTTCTGTGATGGCACTGTATCAATATTATGTTCTCTCCACCCAGCTCTGTTCCTGTTTGCACAGCCCAGTAAATGTACCCACCTAGTAATCCCTAATGGAGGAAATCCCAGGCAGTGGTTATTCTCTGCTCCCTCTCCCTCTCTCTCTTTGTAATTCACACATACTTTTTCACTCTGTTTGTCTTTCACAGACACGCTGTGTTAAACTTGTTAAACTGACTTCACTCTCCGCTCATCTGTCGCAGTGTGGAAAGGGCTTTTTCACACAGGAAGATCCGTCATCAGGTTTTCTCTTTGTGTCACTTTCGACCCTCGCTTTCATTTCACCTCTGTCTGTCTGTCAAACTCCTTCTGTTACTTCCTGTCTGTGAGCCTCAGGTTCTGGTGTTTGTGTACCTGCACACATGCTCTCTTGCTTTCACCCCACTTAAACACTGGTTTCTGGATCAGCGCTAGCCTGAGTGATCTTGGGTGTCTTGTTTATACCTCCTCTGGGAAAACAATCATGCCTTTCCCTGCATTCAGACATGCACAAACCCTGCAGACATAAAAATACATGTACAGTACTGTGTATATACACTTTCTGTTGTACATACAACAGAGCCGTCCAGAAAAGCCAGCCACAACTCCTTCAGCCATCAGAAACATAAAGTTTCCATCATAGAGATGTTATGAGGTCTGTTGTATAACATGAATATGACTTGATGTTGACAGCAGTCTGTTATGACGTAGGTCTGAATCATGTGTCACGGTGCCCTAATTTCCCTCTGTTAGTCTGCTTAATGTCCAGCCAGCCGGCGTTGGTGTTTTCTAAGGAGTAGCCTACTCTGTGTGGGTGAGTAAGTGAAAAACAGTGAGCTCACAGGGAGGGAAGCTCTAATACTGAGATAAGGAAGACAGAGTGTTGCATAAAGTGATGGGTGACGGACAAAAATGAGCTGGGTCAGGATCTTGCTTCGGGACAATGGTCTTTCACAGAACTGAGAGCAAGAAAAGAAGCAGACACACAAGTTACAACTTCTTTTAAGGGAAACGTGGTGACAGTCGGATGGGTACTGACAAAGAGGAAATCATAGAGGAGTAAGAGTGGAGGTGGAGGGAGAGCAGCAGGGTTATAGTAAGCTTATTCCAAACATGTGCTTTTGCCATTTAAGCATCTAGTCGTCAGAGCAGCCAGTGCAGCTCACATACACGCAAACACTTATTCAACTTCTGTCTTTCATTACGCCTCTGAGCACCTTCAGTGCTTGGCTTTATTTGGTGTGTAATTTGGTCAAGGCACGTTAAGTTCTGGGTGATGTAGAAACAAGGATACCCCTTTATTTGGTCTGCTATTGAGCGATTATCTTTATTTTCTGATTACTTTTTTTTACCCCCTTCAACTCAGCTTTGCCTTCGTCTCCTGTTTTTCCTCATGCCTCTTTTATTTATATAATTGAATTATTTATATAATTCAATTATATATTTATTTATTTATATTTAGGGGAGGCTCTGGCTCAGATGATAGAGCGAGTTGGCCGTTAATCGGAAGGTCGGCGGTTCAGTCCCTGGCTCCCCCAGGCCACATGTCGAAGTGTCCTTGGGCAAGATTCTGAACCCCAAATTGCCCCTGGCGGCTGTTCTGCCAGTGTATGAATGTGTGTGAAGGTTATTTTTTGTTTGAGCACTTAGGCTCAGTGTATGAATGTGTGTGAATGGTGAATGCAGAAATAGTGTAAAAGTGCTTTGAGTGGTCAAAAAGACTAGAAAGGCGCTATACAAATACGGAGCATTTACATATTTGACAAGTAACAATTTGTATGTTATTGTATAGAAAGTAACTGTGTATGTGTTCTTTGTGAGTGAACTGAACTACTTTGTTGTGACTTCAATACAGTACAGCAATATGACCTTCATTTCTGAGAATTGAATTTAAGCAATACAGTTTTCTGTCTTGTGCAGAATTTATGCCAAACCAGGCAGCATTTCGTTTTTTATTAACATTCCCAGTTTATTAAAAGAATTTAAGTCCTTTGAAGTTGGAAAATGTCCATCCTTGACACAATCTTTTACACTTGCATATGGCTTAGTTTTTTTTCCATTTTTTTTTCAAAATGACCAAACTATCATGGTCTTTCACAAAAAGAGACATATTTGCCGTGCACAGTGCTTATGAGCATGGAGTTGGAGGACTATTTGAGAGGTGTCAAACACGTTGTCAAAACCAGTTTGAAGAACTTTGAAACTCATTGATATTTGATGAAACTGTCAGTGTGGGTGATGTGTGATGTGCAGTTTTAATGTGGGTCATGTCTCACAGGGCAGCAGCTTGAGAGGTTTTGCTGACTGAAGCTAATTTAGAGTTGTGGTGTTCAGAGTCTTAATGACATTTGTAGCTGGTTTATAGGCTCCCGTTTGTGGTGTGCCACTGGAGTTCGCATGAATGAAGACAAATAAGACATCTGAACTCATTGTGATGGGATTTTTCACACTTTTCTTACATTTTGTACTTCATACATTTCCTGGTCGGTATTGAATATTTTGGGTTTTGGACTGTTGGTCCAAAACAAGACAGTTTATTACGTCACCTAGGAAACTGTTTAATGGGTGGTACTTAACACAATAAGGTACATAAATAGTCCTCCATTTGGAGTTATTCACTAACTGATTATTAACGATTCATTAATTATCAGGTCATTCCTGATTCATTCCTTTTTTCGTTCCTTATTAACTACTCACAATTTTAGGTACAGTATTGTAAAGTGGCACTGCTTTTTTTATTTCACTATTTCCTGACATTTTAATGGAGCAAACGATTAATGGTAACAGGTGAATCAAAAATGTAAATGATTACAAAAGGCTTGGTAATTGCATATACTATATATTACATAATTGAATGTAGAGCCAAAATGATCAATTTGTCAATTGGCAGAAAATGAATCTCCCTGGCTAGCTCTATTTTGTTTGATTACAATGCAAACCACAGACCCAGATAACAAAAACCTCTATATCATGTTTGAGCACAGTCTGCCCAGTTTCTGTGTGCTGCCGGGGGAAGTACTGATCTGTGACAATCCTGTCAACTTTCCATGACATCTGAGGATTCATTGTGTTATACACTATCAAATATACCTTAACACACTGAGACTGCCTGGTGTGTTACAGTCCTGTCACAGGACGCTGCTTGTTCAAACAGCCATCTGAGCTCAGCAGTACCAGCGTGTGTTCTGAAGCCCACAAAGACTTTAGTGTAAAAAGTTCACCAGCAGCTGTGGACCAATTAAAATCACCACTCACCACTCCCTAACCCAAAACGGTTTGATGCGTGCGCGCACACACACACACACACACACACACACACACACACACACACACACACACAATGATAACAGCTGGAGAGAGTGGAAGCAATCAGTAAATAATTAATGATAATTGGCTGTACCCATTCATAATTGATACCTCCAATTACCACTAAGAGGCCCCATCTGAATTTCGAGTATGTGCGTGTGTGTTTCAGTGTACCCAGTAGTCTTATATATGTCACAGAAGACCATGTGTGCATGTCCCATCTGCTGTGTTTGTTGCTGTTTTTTTTAAAAGAATGTTATGAACTATCTTTTAAGGGGTGATGGAGATTAGATGCGTGTTTGTGCTGTAAACATGCATTCTCTCTTTCTGACACGCATAGTAAGTCATCCATTCGCTGCCTTCCAAAATGTTATCTCCACTTGTAGCTGTACAGGCAAGAAACTCCTCTCTCTCCTGATAAACAAATGGAGTACGTGCTCCAGATTCAACATGCTCCCTTATCATAGGTGTTGTCTGGAAATAATCACAGCATACATTCACTACTGAACAAGAAAAACACGGCTCAAGAACAGCTGGATCGAGCTTTCTCAGTCGCAGCCCCTAGACTGTGAATGAATTGCCTCTCTTCATGTCAGACTGGCCCCCAGCCTTCCGTTTTTTAAATCATGACTTAAAACTAATTTTATTCCTCTGCTTTTAATCTGGGATGAGAGCTATATGTTGCTGTTTTGTTGTGTATTTTGTATATTTATTTATTCATGTCAATGTACAGAACTTTGGTCAACCTGGTTGTTTTTGAATGTGCTTTAGAAATAAAGTTGGATTGGATTGGAAGAAGTTTGTAGATTCTAGTTGGGATGTTTTTTGTACTCTGTCTTGTCTTGGACATTGAGGACTCAGGATTTTATTTCAAGACCAGTCAAGACCATAACTTTGGGAATAACAATAAATTGCTCTTGCATTGTTTGATTTATTTGTTAACATCCTAGCTTTGATTGTTTGTAAAATGTTGTTACATTCCCCGCGATGTTAAGCATGGAAAAGGATCATTGAATAAAGATGCTTATGTTGATTTCAGCTCTTCAGGTGTACAGTGTTTGTACGTGGGTGTTTTAATGGGAATGTGGATCTTTCAGATCAATTTGAGAAGTACCTAGGATCTCGTTCCACATTTTATTGTGTGTGGGGAACTGGTCTTGACTTGGTCTCGCCCTCCCTGGGTCTTGGTCTCAACTTGGTCTCAGCCCCTAAAAGTCTTGGTCTTGTCTCGGTCTTGATAAACTCTGGTCTTGGTCTTGATTTGGTCTCGGTTTGGGCGGTCTTGACTACAACACTATTCGATACCAATACCAGTGAAATTCCACAATTCCTGATACCAAATTCGATACCACGTAATAAACATACACTCCTTTTAATAAATTCTCTGGTATAGTAAAATAAAATAAAAAAACAACAAAAAACAGCGTATTTATTTAAAACTAACAACATTACGACAGATGACACAGACTGGTAAGCGGTTTGGAAGGCAGCCTACTACTACGAGCTATGTTTACATTACGTTAGCCTGAACACTGATGCCATTGCGAACGTTGTATGTTACATAGTTGGCCAGGCAACAAAGCAATGCCAGTTGTCTCAAACAAAAATAATAATAACACAAAGTACTTCTATACACAGCTTTTAGACAAGTCAAGGTGGAGCTGTTGCTGCTGCTGCTCTTGTCACCATCTTCCACGTGTTGAATCCCCATTACCTAGACTACCTACAGTACCGACATGTTTTCATAATTTTGGTATCGTGTTTGGTTACTCAGTGTCAGTTCTCGGGACATCCCTAAATTCTAGATTGGCAATGTGCAGCCATGCAACTTATGTATTCATTTATATTCCTCCTTTTATAAAAGTAACAATAAAGCAAGGCTTTAATATCTGGCTGTGACAAAGTATATAATGTTAGATTGTCATGTTTTTCACACACATCTGTGGTTTTACAATGAGTGTTGTTCAGCAGAATTCATCAAGTCAGTCGTTTATCAAACAAAAATGTTTATCAATCTGTTTCCAGCATCATAAATGTGGAGATCTGCTGCTTTTATTTGTTTTTTGTTTTAATCATTGTAAATGATAATAAATAAAAAATACTCAAATATATATGGTCATAGGGCCTTATATTTATATTTATTGTTTTTGGGGGGGTTTTCACAGTTGCTGTAAACCCTGCAAGTAATTCTGTCATCAAGTAGTCATTTGACAGTTTTTGAGTGTCATTGCGGTCTTCCTACACATAAATAATAGCCAACTCTCTCCCATTCTCTATCCACACATTCCTGCAGATCACCACTCTGATCAACCATAAAGACAAGCCAAAGAAGTCAGAGCGCACCCTTGCAGCCATACACAGGGTGGGTCAGGCGGTGAGCGTGGCTGTGGGACGTTTTGTCGCCGTCGGGGAGGCCATCGCCACAGAGAACCAAGAGCTAAAGGATGAGATGGGTCAAGCCTGCTTTGAGGCACGCAGAGCAGGTAGGCGTCTTTGGCTGGATCTTAATATGTGCAGCACTCAAACTCAACACAAGTGTTTCTTTCACAAATTTATGCTGTAAAAGGGTGAGGGTGCTTCATCCTAAATGCTTCTTCATAGTGGCTATGTTCCTGTCAAGTGCATGGCCATGGCTTTATGATCTTCCCGAACTGCCAATGAGGATGTTATAGTTGGTTATCCAATGAGACTTAAGTTAATGTCTCCATCAGTGTTTATTTGTCAAGACAAAGTGAGAGTTTCATAAAGCATCAGGCAACACCTTCAGGTTTCACTGTATTATCAAATTTTAGCAAATTTCAATTTGTGTATACGGCCTGGCTGTCAAACAGTATTAAACCCCAGGATCTCCAGAGTGTTCTAAAGACATTGTTGTTATTAGGTTGAAAGTAAAGGCTGGGGAAAAAAAAGCTTTTTTCACCCAAGGGTGCTGTGTAGAATAAATGTGTCTGCACCGGCTTGGAAAGCACAGCATAATAGATTGTGATAGAAGGCTGCTGGAGACTTATGCGTCAGGCAGTTGCCGAGATTGAAGGAGTTGTAGTTTTCCCGATATTCACTGCCTTATAGATTGCTTCTGTGTTACGTTGAGAAATATTTCTCAACCTGAAGTCAGGACCCCAATTTTGTCCCACATTTTGAATCCAATCTGCTGGCTGGGTCTTTTTTTTTTTCTTTCTCTTTACTCCTTATATCTGCATTACTGCAGCTTCTTTCCCGTTCTAAAACTTGCAGGTTAGGTGATAGACTATTAATCTGAACAGACTGTAGTCTTGCCCAATGTGTGCTACAAGAAGCCCCATCTGTCTGGATGTTTGTGTGGATGTATCAAGTGTAAAACAGTAAACAGCTGACAGAGACAAAGAGGTACTGAGGGTTGCAGTATATTGGGAAACTTAGTTCTTATCAGGCAAAACAAGGACCTCATTTAGCCTTCTCCAGAGCAGAGCGGAAACAATATCACATTGGATAAGAATTTAGACACAACACCGTGATAATAGGTTTATATTGGGGGAACCAGCAAAGCGTTTAATCCTCACACAGCTCGGATTTGTAAAGACGGCTAAAACTCAGACAAAAAGAGAGAGCTGGTGGGAGGAGGAGAATAGACTGATGGGAAAATGTATGTGTGCGCACGCGGGTGCGCAAAGGTACGGCTAAGTAAAGTATATTCGTGCATTTGTGTGTGTGTGTTCATGTGCAAATGTCTGGTTGTGTGTTGTCCACAGTGACTAATTTATTTAACTTCTCACTTTCCTCTTTGGGAGGTGTTTTCACAGTTTTCCCTTGCACTTCTCCTGGCAGACACTGTAAAACTGTTTCCAGATTAAAAAAACAACAACTTTTTGTCTGGTCTCTGATCATTTTCTTTAGAAATGATGGAGACATCTTCAGGGATAAAAAAGACTTTGCAGTTTTTAAGTCTACGGGAGAGAGAATGGCTAGTTATCGAAGGACTGACATTTCTCTAATACCTTGCTGCAGGGAGAGCTTAATCAGGCAGGCTTCAGCCTTGTGTGCTATAATGAATTAAATAAAGGCAGGCTGAAAGCACTAGTTTAATTAGATGCTACCCATCATCAGAGCAGTGGAGAGATCCAATGAGGCAGGTCAGTGAAGGCAATCTGTGTTGGATCTCTGTCTCTGTCTCTTTCACTCAGTTTCTCAGTGTCATTCTCACATCTGCGTGCTTCTGTCTCACTTTCTCTTTCTCCTTCAGAAAGATTCAAGATACGATGCTAGTTGGAATCAAAATCAAGTCATAGCACATACTGTATGTGAGTGTTTAAATACTGGACTACATGTGGACTACACGGACAGGGCAATAAGTAGGCCTGGGCGAAAAATCGATTGAATGAATTTATTCGAATTTTTTGTTGCGGGCGATTTAAAAAATAAGTAAATCGAGTTTTTGTGTAATAGCACATTTTTGGCTCCCCGGGGTTTCCGTAGTGTTCGTTTCCCATAGCGACAACATCATACACTAAACAGCAACAGCAAGCGACAAAATGGCTACCGGTGAGAGCGGGAAGTTTGTTCCCAAGAAAGGAATAAAGTCATCTGTTGTTTGGAACTGGTATGGGTTTGCTGCGACAGATGTGGAACAACAGACACCACGCTGCAACATTTGCCTAAAGCCTATCGCAGTGAAAGGCAGCAGCACCACAAACCTTTTCCAACACCTGAAACAGAGACATCCAGCCGAATATGAAAAATGCCAGTCTCTCCGCGATGAACAAAGCCGCACTGACCAACAAACCTTATTGCTTTCCTTAAGTAGGGGGGGAAATCGGAAAAAATCGTAAATTGAATTAAAAAAAATAAAATCAGAGATTTTATTTTTAGGCCATATCGCCCAGCCCTAGCAATAAGTTAAGGAATAAGCCTCTAAGCATACCCAACACAAGGTTGGCCTTTTTAAGGTTTACACTCATTTCTGAAGTCTACAGCAATGATAGCAGTTTAGTGAGGCTGTTCTGAGGCACAGCGGTGCTTAGAGCTAAATGCTAACATGCTGATGTATAGCAGATTTATGGATCTTAGTTTGGCATGGTTAGCATGCTAACATTTTCTAATTAGCACTAAACACTAAGTATAGCTAAGCCTGATGGGAATGGCATTAGTCTTGAAGGCATTAGGTCATAAACTAAAGTATCAGACAGGTCAAAATGTTTGACTGATAATGGCGCTCCACGTTCCAAAGTTAAGGAATCCCCCAAGTTTGTACAATTTATCCTGAGGGGAACATGAATATCTGTACCAAATTTCATCGTAATCCTCCGTCAGACAGACAGACATTGCCATCTATTGAGTCATCCAAGACTGACTGCCTGCAAGCACTGTACCAACACATCAAGGATCGCCCTTTCAAGTTTTCACTTGTGAATAATAAATTGATTATACAGAAAAAAGGAGAGTTCAGTATTTCTGATACATGATTTTCCATGTAGGAACAAAACCACTTTACAACAACAGAAGATTTGAAGGCCACGAGTACATTTGATAAGTAAGGGGGCAGTGGGAGGATAGCTGTTTTACATTTAAGGTCATGAAAATTCATACTCTAGTCCATACCATCCATATTCTGGTGATTTTAGACAGTTGGCTCCCTCTGCTTTCCACCCTGGTAGTGTCACAGGGGGGAGTTGAGCAGCATTCTTTGTGAGCCAGGCCTAGATGTTTTAACTGGTGGTTAGCGGAGCTGGCACTGAAAAGCAGCCTGTCGGATGCAATCAGTTTGTCGGTGCTGCTTCTTTTAAAAGACTAGCCAAACCCCATAGACAGCCAAGCTGCATGACCTGATAGAGGTCCAGCTATCTCCCCTCCCCCCTCCCTTTCTGAGCTCTCTTTCTCTGAGATTTCTCTCCTGATCCGTCTCGCTCTTAACGCTGGACATTTTCCTCTTGATAGGTAGGTACTATTTCGGTGATGGGTATTCAGCCTAAAACTCCGTATTCTTCCCTTTTTGGGGCTAGTATGAGCAGGATAGAAAGAGAGAAACAGGGAATGCTGGACTATTTATTTATAAATATTTTCAAATTTGCATATTCACTATATAATTCGTTTGTATAAGAATTTGCTCTACCCCATAAATAGCTCACATCATCCAGAAAGCATACCGGTAGTGTTTGGGTAATGCTGGCATAGCTGTCGTACCACTGTGCTGAATATAGTACCCTAGTGTTTCATCCTGTCCAGGACACTCTGTTCTCCCAGTGTTGAAGAGTGGCAGATTGGAAGAACACTGTGCCATGGTGTTGTCTGAACTAACTTAGAGGGCATTCAGGAAATCATCTGGTTACCATCCATCCTTCAGTTTTCTGCCTCTTATTTGGGTCCAGATCACAGTGGCAGCAGGCTTTCTTTCTCATTTTTGATAAGCAATACCTGTTTTTTTTAAAGATTTGTACTGAGCAGTACATTTTGCAGTTGAAAAATAAACGTTTAAGTGCTTTCTAGTTGATGTAATGTATTTAATGCTGTTTCTAAATGCGCTTGGACACATCATGTCTGTACTGCTATTTCGTGTTACCAAAATTTTGTTATAATGGCACAAATTAAACTGTCTAGATCAAGGTGATTAGAATATGCACAAGCCTAGGAAGAATGTAATACAAATGTCCCCACTTACAGTTAAAACATTGTGTTTTAGTTGTCATGTTTGAAGTTATTTTTGATCTAGGGCTGAACGATTTTGGAAAATAATCTAATTGCGATTTCTTTTTTTTACCAATATTGCGATTGCGATTTAATATGCGATTAATTTTTAAGCTCTTTACTTTCTGTATTATTCAAAATGGACAAGCAATAAATCAGTGTATAGAATGACCAACACAATATTAGATAGATGGAACCTACACTGTTCTTTCTTGTGGGTCAGGCCTGTGTTATGACGAATTAGGTAGAATTATTATTATGAGCAATGGTGGAGAAGATATATCAAATTATAATAACATGAACATTAAATAATATGATATAACATCATCAGGTCGGCCTACCTACAGACTACAAGAAAAAGTAAGTTCACCACAGTGTGTTATACAGTAAGAGCTCAATAGAAAACCCACAGTTCAACCACCAATGAATGAGTCTTTCAGACTGGGCCTCTTTCGGACTTGTGAGTTTGGTTTGAAACGCCATTTCACAGATATTTTCTGAGCTGACTGGTGACTGTGTGTGTGATGCAGGTGCCACAATACACTTACCTTACTACACATGTCTTTCTGTTCTGCATTTTTCCTGTCGGTCAAAGCCGCAGATGGCCCGACGATTTCGCCCACCACCACCACCAAGTTACCTGTGGGTGGCGGGTGCTACTTTCATTCCCTGTGTGACACTAAAGTTTATGTAGTGTCAGCTTCTGTCAAGCTTAAGGCCATTGTACAGCAAGAAGGCAAGGTACAGCGTAACGTGCAGACAAAGCATCAACTGCAGAATGCTTTCCTGTTGGGTGTCAAGTGACCAGAGTGTAATAGCAGCCTTTGCGATTAGAAAATCTCGTTTTATTACATTGCGGTAATATCGCATAATGCAATTAATCGTTCAGCCCTAGTTTGATCCCAGTGAGATCCAGGCAGTGAGGAAGCTTTATATAGATTTTAAAATTGGGAAAAAGAGACCACTGGTATGGGATACAGTACAACGTATCGGCAGATAACCAGTTTAGGTATACAAATCAGTAGCAGCAGAGAAAAAGTTGTATTGTTACATTCGTATACACCAATAAAAAATATCAGACATGTACAGTTTATCAGTCTGGCTCTGTTGCTGAACCAAACTGTACCCTTCTCTCCTCTCTTGCAGGTGATGCCATAGCCCAGCTGACAGATGTGGGATCAGCCGTGCCGTCCCAGTTAGACGGACGCGTCACTGTGTTCAGTGATAGGACAGGGATGGTGAAGGCTGCCCGCTTGCTTCTCTCCTCAGTCACTAAAGTCCTGGTCTTAGCTGACCGCATTGTCATCAAACAAATAATCACATCACGCAACAAGGTGAGATATGCAAATGCAAGATGGCATATCCATTTAAGATTAGGCATAAACTCTCTCTTGCTTAGTCTCTCTTACACACACAGACACACAGACACAAAATACACCCTCACACACACACCTTAGCAAACTCCATCTTGAGTACTTCATTTCCTAATAGATAAGCACTGGCTCTCTGAAAGAGGGCTCTAGAGGTAATTGAAGGGAAGCAGCACATTTAGCGACCGCATAAAAACACAGAGTGAGACACTGTCTCTCTCCATTGTACCTGGCTATGCTCTTAGCCAGACAGTGTGATATGGATGCAGCTGTAGACTGAGCCAAGAATGGAAACGGGGCCTAATCGTGACTGGTTAGCCTTGTTTGGACGGACAGTCGACAGCCCCCTGTTCTCCATTACTGGAAAACACAATTATATCTCTTCCTCCTCTTTGTCTGGTATGGATAAAAGTAGATGCATTTGCACTGCCAGCTAGCCTACCCTCTGCAAATAAATTAGCAGCTACAAAGACTACTATTAGCTAAAGTGCAGGTTAGGAACTACTTAATCCGCTTATTTTATTTAAGGATATAACTGATATAATTACATCATATTGAGCCATTAATACTACAAAAGACAGCGCTGGAGTAACACATAAATTGGATGTAAAAACCCACAGTTCTCTTGTAAGGAAAGGGTTCTCTCTTGGGAAATAAACATGGTATATGATATTCTCGGTTGTTCAAGAGCAGTGTTTGTTAGGTTGCCACAGTGTGGAAGGGCTACAAGAACACCAACCACTCCGCCATTCAGTTGATTTTATTTTATTTTTTACTCCTCTCAGGTCCTGGTTACACTCGACCATCTGGAAAGAGTCAGCACCTTCCAGGAATTTGTACAGATTTTCAGCCAGTTTGGCAATGAGATGGTGGAGTTTGCCCATCTCACCGGAGATAGACAGAACGTGAGTAGTGTGTGAAGAAACCAGCGCTCACCGCTTTTCAGTTTTAAGAGTGTTAAAATCATCAGCACCCTGTAAATTTCTCTCAGTAAATGAAATGTAAATGTGGTCTAATTTTGCTGCATATGGTTATAGTGATGGTTATGAACATGCAGTAATTTGTCTCTCTGCAACACTGAGCACATTATTTATTCATGCAGATGTAATCTTCTAAGAAGCAGATATTTTCTAAACATGGTATTCTGAATGTGCAAGCAAGTGGTGGAATTAGACTGTGAAACCTGCCGTACTTACATAGGCAAATCAATAATTCAAGCGTCAAACATTCACACTTCCCAAAAAAATCAATCAACAGTGAAGTAACAAGGAGTCTTCAGGCGTCTCTTGTTTCCACACTGTTTCCTTATTCCATTCTGTGTATTCATTTTTTGAATCCATGTCTCAATCCATAAGAGAAATGAACAGGTCAGTTGTGACTCATACGCCACAAACACTGTTTACATCACGAATCAGTGTTGATATAACTGACCTATGCTTTCAGGAACGCATTCTCTTTGCAATGTATCAGTTTCTATCCTAGCAAATTTGCTAAACAAAACTTTTGCTCAAAGCCTCACAAAAACAGACCAACTTAGGGCTTCTTACTTTGTTCTGTCAAGGACTGCTAATCCTACTTTGATGCATACATTCAGCCTTTGCAACTAAAGCGCTTTGCCTGCAGAAGCTGATGCAAAGTGCAACGGCTGCAATATCTAGACAGGGAGAGAGGATCGACCATCATTCTTTCTGAACTTCTTCGGGGGCCCATGTTTTGACACGCACATCATATCTCTCACCAACGCTAATGCTCTTTCTCCTCATTTACCACCCTAATCTTTTTTTTTATATTATTCACTCCCACTCATGCACATGCAAGCACACAGCCCTTTAGAAAATCTACCATCTTCATCTGTTGAAGCACAGAGGCAAAAATATTGTCTTCTATGGCAAAGTGATGGCAGAGGAGTTGTTTCAGCTGCCTTTTCCAAATCCCCTATCTATCTAATCCCAGCTGTCTATTTCTGTTTGGAATACATGGAGGGGTCATACACGCTGTGTCTTCTTTCCTATTCTGAGAGCTCTTTTTATTTGATTACAATTAACCTATGAAAGGTTTGTGTGTGTGTAGACTTGGAGAGGAATCTCGGTAACATTTGTGTGTCTCTTCATACCAGCATAAAAGAGATTTGTTGCATACTATTGATGTCCTTCAGACACCCCAAGAGTTCTTAGAAGTTGCAACTGGAGTAAAGCCACCCATTACCATCTGGGTGTGTGTGTGTGTGTGCTGTAGGACTTGAAGGATGAGAAGAAGAAAGCACGGATGGCAGCAGCCAGAGCAGTGCTAGAGAAATGCACCATGATGCTCCTCACAGCCTCCAAGGTAAGCAGCTGGCACACCAACAGTAGACCTCTGGGCAAAGGGTTATGGATTATGTCTAGTTTAGTATTATGTCAAGATTCACAAGTTTATTTAATTTCAAGGTTTTTTCAAATGCTGTAAGCAGTGGTAATACTCAAAACTCAGTCACGTAATCATAAAAAGTGAGAGAAGAGAGTGAATAATCATAGTTGAAAAACAAGACAAAGGACAGAAGTTTTAAAAGAGTAGCGGAGTGCTCAAGGTTTGACATTTCACATCGAATTCCCTCCAAAGACTTGCCTGAGGCACCCAGATTGCGAGTCAGCACGGATCAACAAAGACGCCGTGTTCCACCGAATGCGTTGTGCCCTGGAGCAGGTCATCGAGATAGTCACTGAGGCACGGAGCTGTGGGGAGAACAAGATCCTTCCTGCCAGCATCTACAACGGCATCAAGGACTTCAAGGTAGGGTCAGAAATTAGACTTAGTGGAGTAGTCGATATATCTTACAGTAAAGGCTTAAGATTAGGGATGCCCCTCTGACAGCTGTTGGCCCATGAAGTTAAGTAATGATCCTCTTGTGGCTGAAGTGTCATGCTGAATAAATTTTTTTATTTTATTTTATTATTTTTTTTGAGTGCGCTTAAAAATCGCTGTAGCACAGCCTTTTGAAAAATGGCAGTGACATATTCTATTGATATTAATAAGAAAATTTAAGCAGAAATCATTAAATCACAATCTAATTGTGGCTCTGTGTGAGTGTTGGAGTGTGTGTGCAGCATTCACTGTGTTTGTTGCAACAGCTTCATGTGCAACTCAGAGAATCAACACGGAGGACCAGCCCAACCTATTTTATAATTTTGGTCATACAGTTGTGTGAATCTCCATTAAACCTACATCACCATGAATAATCTCCTCTGTCCTTCTTGTACACTGGCAAATGAAAGCGATAAAAAACAAACAAATGTGAAGGGTCTTTTCCATTGAGATAAAAGAAGAAGAAAGTATTTTAATGAAAGGACCCAGAGATGTGTATTGCTTAATAAATGGCTTCATAGCTCTTAATGACAGAGTTTAACTAAAAGCTTATGTAAACCTGTCATCTAAGGACACATAAGCAGAGGAGATTACTTCTCTTAAAAACATATCTTTGTTAAAAAAAGACAGGAGAAGGCTGAAACAGGAAAAAATGCATCAGCTTTTATGTTTGTGTACTTGCTGTTTGCAGAATTTATTGTGCATCTTCGATGGCCCCAAGGTGACTCAAAGACTAAACCCATAGTCAAGAGTCAAGAGTATAACGATAATGAGATAGTAAATTATGTTTTGTTTTTTTTCATTAGGACATTTGTTAGTAAAACGTCTGTGTGTGTTGCCACCTCAGTCTTTTCCTTTCTCTTAACAATCTTTCCCAACCCTCCTCCCCCTCTCCTGCAGTCCAGCGTGGAGTGCCTGCGGGAGAACCTGTACTCCTTGTCACCACAGAGCATGGGCAGTCAGCTGGAGGCACTGGTGGAGCGGACAGAGGACTTCACTGATTCGGCCTACACCAGCCACGAGCAGCGGCAGGCCATTCTAGGTCTGTGCCAGCTGGCTCGCCAGGACACTCAGCAGCTGGTGCACGCCTGGGTCGAGGCGGTATGTTGGCACAAGCAGGCTCGCTTGCACAGATGCACATACATCTACAGGAATATTCATAAAAACGTGTCATACCATATTAAGAATCCAGTAGTAGCTCAGTAGAGAAGTACCTCATCTGTAAGAAAAGTAAGTTCAGTATCTTATAAAAGGGAGTACACCTATCACATTTTAGTAAATATTTGATCATATCTTTTCATGTGACAACACTGAAGAAATGACACTCTTTTGCCAGCCCTGAAAAATGTCACAGAGTGTGGCGCCCGCAGTTGCTTGTCTGTGGCTGCACAAAGTTGGAACCACCTTTTTGCCTGATCATTGTTGTAAGCTCATGAGCTTACGCCATCTAGGGGATGTAGATTGTGTCTGACTTGACAGCGGAGGGGAAGGGAGCAACCGAGTGAGAGGAGGTGCGGAGCGAATATTTGCTGCTCAGCGCTGCAGTCCAACATGATAACGACCCCAAACACACCTCTAAGACGACCATTGCCTTGCTAAAGAAGCTGAAGGTAAAGGTGATGGACTGGCCAAGCATGTCTCCACCCTATTGAGCATCTGTGTGGCAACCTTAAACCGAAGGTGGAGGAGCGCAAGGTCTCTACCATCCACCAGCTCCGTGATGTCCTCATGAAGGAGTGGAAGAGGACTCCAGTGGCAACCTGTGAAGCTCTGGTGAACTCCATGCCCAAGAGGGTTAAGGAAGTGCTGGAAAATAATGGTGGCCGCAGAAAATATTGACACTTTGGGCCCAGTTTGGACATTTTCACTTAGGGGTGTACTCACTTTTGTTGCCAGCAGTTTAGACATTAATGGCTCTGTGATGTGTTATTTTGAGGGGACAGCAAATTTACACTGTTATACAAGCTGTACACTCACTACTTTATATTGTAGTAAAGTGTCATTTCTTCGGTGTTGTCACATGAAATGATATAATTAAATATTTACAAAAAATGTGAGGGTTGTGTACTCACTTTTGTGAGATACTGTAAGTAAGATAATAAGATGCAAAACAGAGTTACCCAAGCAAAGAGGAAGAGATCTGGGTTGGGTTACTATTGTCAGTGTAAGGAATGGCTCACACAGTCATTTCCCCTACTCACTTTCTTTTCACACGGCCCTCCTGGAACAACGAAGCATAATAACCCATCCGAAAAATAGTATTTACCGAGGCTTAGAGAGAAACATCACGTAGTGTTCCGCATTTGGCTGCCATTCAGCAGAGTCTCCTTGGCCTTCGAAATTGATTGGGCTTATGAAACAAGTCATTATGTTACAGTTTCTTATTGTAAACGTTCAAGATTACACAGAGAGACGGCTGCCACATATCCGTACAGTAGCGCCTCATCTAGCCTTTGCAATTGAAGGTCATCTGGAGAACTCAACAAACACTGCATTGTTTTGAAATCTTGAGTGTCCTGCCCAGTTCAATTTTGGTCTTGGTTTCTTGTTGTGGCAGGTTTAGGAGCATATATTTGTTTCCAACTGGATTTGTGGAGTCAGACAGAATGAAATTTCAAAAATTGAATATATATATAAATATTTAATTGGGATAATTTGTTTAAGCCATTTGCGTTTGATTTAACACAATTCCATGTTGAAATGCCCGACTTTCTTATTGCATATTCAGAACATAATAGTTCACAAGTGTAATTGGAAAGTCAAAAACTGGCCTGTAAAGCCAAGTTGGGGCTCATATTTTATTCTCCTCTCCCTCTCTCACCGCAGCAGTCTGCCCATGCCAAAGAGGCCACAGAGGACATGGAGGTGGCCATCCTGAAGACATGCCAGAGCGTCAATGACCTCAGACGTGAGGTGAGCGGCAGTCTTTCTCTGCTCTTCTCGTCGGCCCTCTGAGTCTGAATAGATGTACTCAGCTACAGAGTGACACAGACATGACTGAGATGTCTCTCACTGGGTGTTCTGCCTCTGTAGCTGGTTTCCCCCGTTTCTTTTCCCCCATCACTCTTCAGCTTACCTGTCAACTCAACTATGCCATTATGTCACCTCTGCTCTTTTTTTCTCTGCCTCTTCAAAATCCACTCTGCCTCTCACTCATCTCTCATTCTCTTGTGTTTTCTCCAGCCTCCATTACTCGCTTGTCGTCTTATTCTGCAATTTATTCTTTGATTCCTCCTCCAGCTCCATAAGGTGGCAGTCGGCCGTGCCTCAGACTTGCTCAAAGTTCACGGGGAGCAGCTGCCTCTACGGGCTCTTAAAGCCGCAGGCGCTGAGGGAAACCTGGAGGCAGTTGCGGAGTATTCACGCAAGCTCACCGAGCAGAAGGAGCAGCTGGTGGAGGTAGGTTGAGGCAGGCGCAAAGGAAGTAGGGAGGCTGGGAGAGGTTTGGTGGTAGTGCCACCTAGTAGAGGTGTTCATCTGGTAAATAATACACCAGTAGTGTAGTGAAGTTTAGATTTTTCCATATATTTGTCCGTACTCATCAATCTACCTTTTTAGGCAAAACAGCTGACATGCCACAAGCACTTGTTTATGCTAGGAAACACATACAGCTTGAGATGAATGGAAATGTAGACTACACTTCTAATCCGCAACCAAATTAAAGTAAACGTGGTTCTGTTATGCAAACACTGAGCAGAAAACTACCATGCAGGCTTTGTCATATCTTTGCTAGTGGCATAAAAAAACAAAACCTGTAGTATAATTTGAAAAGAGACATTGTGTAGTGGTAAGAGTAAAAACTGGGGAGAAACGTTTTCTTAAAGATGCAGGAATTCACTCAGAATCCACCCACACTAAAAATAAAGCTTAAACACCATTAAAGTTATTTTTATCTTCCTGCTGGACCCACATGAGTGCCTAAGGTTATCGTGTAAACCTCTAAAATATATATATATAAGATCTACCACTGTAAGTAAGGTCGTATGACCACCTATGGTTGTGTTTTTGCCAGTTAGAGCTGAATTGGTAGGCAGGTACTATATATACAGTAACTTTTAACATTCATAACTGCATACACTGCAGTATACCTTTCAAACCTCAGAAGCACCTCCAGTCAATCATTGTCTTCCTTCTGTGACCTCAGACGTGCCGACTGCTGGGCCACGTGTCAGGCACAGAGCCTCTGGAGATTACCTGTGTACATGCTGAGGAGACCTTCCATGTCATTGGTCCACAGGTAACATTAACCCTCCAAACATTTCCTGTATGGATTTTGGTTTTTGGTCGGTTTGATGCTATACCCCATTGACTTGATGTGTAAATGGCAGCAAACAGGGGAGACAGGATCAGTCTCTGGAAAGACATACAGGTTATCTTTGATTAAAACTGAGCCCCGTTTCATTCCATTCAACACTTTTATTGTATGTCAGTAAAGTCAAACTGGTCTCACAGTGGTCTGGGAGTGAAATCAAACCTGAGTAATATTCTACTTAGATGCAGTGGGGAGGGAAAATAGACATATTCCCTCACGTCTCCTCTGTCTGCCTCCTACACCTGCCAGCTATTCAAGATGGCTGAGAACATGCCGTCCACCAAGTCCCCCTATCCCACATCTAATTATGTTTGCTCTTGGAAAAACGTCCATGCCAGTAATTATCCAGCAATGTAGAATGTTCCCGTTCCTGCGGTGCTAATGTCAGGCCCCGCATGACTCCGCAGTAATGACTCCGCTCCTAAGTTCAAAGGTCAGCCAATCAATAACGTTGCAGTATGGGGTGGCGCTGGTGATATGTCTCTCTGTGTGTGCCCAAAGTAATAGAGGGGTGGCCCAGAGGGTAATTGGCTATTAAATACTACACTGTGGAGGAGGGGTGTGGGGCGTGTGTGTGCTTGGGTGTGTGTGTGTTTGTTTAAGTTAGATTGGTCTGTGTAGTTGTCTGAAATCTTATTTCCATTGAGTCTAGAAACCAGACTAGATTGCAGATATTACTAATTGTTACATGTGTTTCAAACATTGCAAGCCTGAGCTCGGTTACGTGTGTGGTGAGATGTGCTAAAATGGACTTATCAACCTTAATCTCTTTATTTTGCACCACATTTTTTTCCTCTGTCTTTTACTGCACTTGAATACAAAATACAACTTTTCTCATTCTTCACTCTGCTGCTCAGATCATCTCAGCAGCCCAGACGCTGGCCCTCCACCCATCCAGTAAGATCGCTAAGGAGAACCTGGAGGTGTTCTGCGAGGCCTGGGAGTCACAGCTCTGTGACATGGCCCTACTGCTGAGAGAGATCAATGACTTCTTTGAAGGCAGGCGAGGTGTGTTTTAGTTTACTAAATGGATACTCGCGTGGATTTGGATTCGTGTGGGCAGGACAGTCAGCACATACATGAGGAACAGAAAGCCTTTCAGAGTGAGAAGCAGAAGCGAACACAGGCAAAATGTGCTGTCAGCGGCATTTTAGCCTGAGAGAATCAAATCTGCTGATAAAACCTTGGTGAATCATTTTGACCGTGAACACTTCAATAGCCTCAATGAAAGTTAAAGTAGGCAAAGCAAGCAGCATGAGCATATCTTTAACAAAAAATTCATCATGGATTGTGGGAAGTATTTTCTAAAAGGAAAAATGTCAATGCCATTAAACACCTGTGCATTCATTCCTCCTCTGTACTCCCTCTCTTGCAAATCAGCTGCTTTTATCCTCACTAACAAAGACTGAGACAGAAAGTACACATAGATACTCAGGCATGTGTGACTGTGTATATTTGCATGTACTGTACATTTGTCCGTGTACACAGATTTACACAGTATGTTTGCATCGGGGAGTGTTGGATATAAATGTCACAAAACGCGCGCTTTCACATTCTGTAAATAATCTCAAAGACAGGGGAAAGATGTTTTGGCATATTTCCAAGATGCGGTTGCCCTCAAGAATGTGACCTTCACATAAAAAGCACTAAATATTTTGAAGTGCACCTCAGCGGGTGAAAGGATCACATCCATCACACATTTGTATTTCCATGGAGCCAAAGTACCGTGTTAAAATGTAAAAAATATGGACACCGTGGAGAGATTTACTTTCATTATTTTCTCCTAATCTTCCTAGGTGAACATTTGGTACATGACAACAAGTTTATCGCCCATGTAGTTGACTGAAAGGAACCATGCTGTTTGTGATGAAAGATAAAAATGTGTCAAGGGTGGACAGCGATAAAAGCAACTCTGTCATTACCATAATTACTGAATAACCATAATTGCCACCCTAAATGTCTGAAAAAGTGTGGAAATCTACACACAGTCATTCAAAGACAAATAACACATGATTATGTTTTGGTTGTTTTGCTTGTGACCTTGTGTTCAGATAATCACAAATAACTCTCTACTCCTAGGAGACAAAAGACCTTATTTGTCACTTCCTAGACCTGGGGTGAGTATCACTCCATCTATCCTCATGAATGTTCCAGTGATCCAATGGTTTGTAATCCTCTGATTAATGTCGCTCTCTTTTTCCACAGAAACACTCACTCACTAACTTGAAGACTGCCAAGGCTGTCAAGTTGGATGCAGAGGTAGCATACGCCATAAACTCCTCTGGCTTTCAGCACAATACATCACATCACTTCTTGTACGCTGTTCTGACAGCGGTATATTCATCTCCAGGAAACTATGTGTCACTCGCTTGAAGAATTGATAGTGTTCGCATAGTAATAGGCTGCAATTTTGCCGGCCGGCAGTTTTTCACATTGTACCGCCACAGGAAGCAGGATAATATGATATAGTTCTTCTCAGTGTGTAAACAAATTAAAAGAACACTGTTTGCTAATGTACATTTTTAAAATGACACACATTATATTTCAATCTTTCCCATATAGATTTTATTTATATGTGTGTGTCTTTCTTTGTGTGTGTGCAGGAGCAGACTAGCATGGCCAAGCTGGGTCTGGAGCTTCGCCTGCTCTCGTCAGATGTGGACACAGAGGTGGAGAAATGGGAGGAACAAGAGAACGACATTGTCCGGCAGAGCCAGAGCCTGGCCAGCATGGCCTACAACATGCACCTGTTCACCAGGTCCCCGAACAGTACCACACGCTACACAGACGCGCACATGCCTTGATTGTATATCTGCAGCCTGCTGAACTGTTGCATTCATTTCAGAGCTCAACACTGTAAAGCCTCTTAAGCATCCACATGAATCTATTTAGAAGCTTAGTGTTAATGAGAATCCCCCCTCCAGCTATCGATAGGCTCTGACAAAGTTGACATGACTATAACTCATTCTGACAATAAGATGGTTGCGATTCATCTAAGTTTTTGATTGCTGTGGATCTATTTGTCCTTATCCAGCTTCTCATCCATGTTTCCTTTCCTCATTTTCTGTGTTTCCTATATTGATTACCCAGAGGGGAGGGGCTGCTGAAAACAACACTAGATCTTTTCATCAAGCTGAGGTATGTGTGTCCATATCCACTAATCTTTCTTCCTATCCACCTTCTATACTATTTTCCTCCCCGTTTTATCGACGTTGCAAATGAATGCATCTGTTGTTTCATTAAACCAAAGACACACTGGGGCTGGCAGATCAATAGGTTAGTAAATGCCAGCATCCCCTCATTCACTTCCCTCTCGCAAATCTGATAGGGCATGACTAGGACTTATGATTGCGATGTGGAGTGCTGTTTGTTCCTGGCCATCATCAGACACATAAGTTGATAACAAACAAGGTTTGTATCCTCTTGAATTGCGATCAGTGCCAATAATGTGCAGTAATGTAGAATCGGGGCCCAAAATGCCAGGCAAGATTTGTTCCATTTGGAGTGAGCGAGGGAGATAAGAGAGGAAGAACGATAGGGGAAAGAGAAGGGAAGGCGTACTGATAAGAAGAGCCAAGAAAAAGTTCATTCTCATAATACTGTGCTTTTTCTGGCATTCAAACGGCATCTTGTTGGAACTTAAAAGAATTATAGTTTTGCTTGTATTTATGTGAGTTTTTTGATTTTTGTCTCTTTTTTTCTGACTCATTCTTAAGGTTTTCTCTGAAGAGTGCCTCCAGCTGTGCTCATCTCTCCGCACTTTTTGCACCCAGGTATATACTATTAAAAGTCTCTTACTCTCTTGAACATACACCAACAGTTTAAGGCTGAATTCCAAATCACGATGTGCTCACATGATACCATTTACAAATATGTTTGCTCATTATGCACTCTAGAAAAAAAGAAAGAAGCAATTAAATTAAGAATTTTGATTCTTGATTCTCTGGTGAAATCAGTATAGGAGTAAGAAACAGAAAGAAATAAACCAAATGAGAAAAGAAAACTGCTTATTTTCTTTTACCCAGTATGTACAGTAAACCCATCTGTATGCAGACACACACTGGCACCTGTGCCCCCACCCATGTTACACCTCTCACGCACATACACACCCATATCACCCTTTCTGGCATGCCACGGTCCCAGGTCCTCCTTATAAATCACACAGCAAGAGCAGGAAATTAAGGCTGTCACACACTTTCACCATCCTTTTTTCCTCTCCGAGTCGAGATCCAACAAACAAACGTAGCCTCTGTGCCTTCGTTCCACTTGCCCTCTACCATCTTCTTCCCCAGGTCCTCCCAAGTTTAATTAAACGGCTCTTTTTGACAGCCATTAACGGCTGCCATTTGTCACCGCTGCGTATGTTTGCGCACATGTGCGTGTGTGGAGGGGATGAGAGCGTGGGAGTTGACTACGACCGCCCGGGACTAATTCATAATCAGGAGGCCCAGCTCTTCAACTTGTCTCACGCTTTCTGATTAATTACATCAAACAAACTGTTGCTAATGGAGTCCCTCTGTCTCACCCTCCACTCCCATAGTTCTTTGGCGTCAAACACACTTGTAACACACCTGTGTTGCCCTCATTGAAATTATGAGGCTATTTATGCAAATTAGCTTGAGCATTTTTAATTGTTTTTATGTACTTTTGTCAGTCATGAGTAGCGCTAGCCTGAATAAAAGAGCTTGTGTTTTTTTAGGTCATTGTTGGCATGCAACTGGAGTAGATTGATGGCCCCCGTGACAGAGACCTAGGGATTAACTCAGCTGGATAACAGATTTAAGCAGTAGATCATGACCTGGCTGTTGCGGAGGGATTACATCAAGCAGCACTAAATTTGAATTTATTTCATCCTCCTTTTTCCTTTTTGTGATGCTTGATTTGTGTTTCACCAAGTAAATCTATCAATGTCTGTACATATTAACCCAGTCTCCCTGGATAATGCCGCCATAAACCATCCCTGCTGTCCTGTAAGACATCTCTCTCTCTCTCTCCCCCCCCCACCCCCCACCCCCCCCTTGTTCCAGCTGGTTGATGAGGAAAAGTCTGTGCTGATGACAGAGATGGAGAAACTGGTGGCATTATGCCAACAGCTGCAGATGGGGTCCAAGACTCCTGTACAGGGCAAGACTGCCACCTTCCAAAAGGTACCCATGTGTATCTAAATTTTGTTTGTAAAAAAATTAATGACTTATTTTTTGTTGTTTGGGGGCCATTAAATGAGTAAATCACACAGAACAGACTTTCTTTAGTTTTTTTTTCTTAAAGCGATAATTTGCTTTCACAGCATCAAAACATATCCAACAACAGACAGGCATCAGTGAAGCACTGAGCACACATGACTAACCAATAGAGCATGACTAACTTACTTCATTACTGGCCACGGCGTAGTCTTTGAGTGATCTGAGTAACACCATTATTGAACACAGGGCGCCAGATTAATGAATGTCTACGAGGAATTAATGAGCATCTTGGGCAGGGATGAGCTGGCTTAGGTCACCTTGTAATAAAGGGGAAGGTTAGAATCAAAAGGACAGGATGAAGAATAGCATGTCCTCTGCTGATTAATGAGCATCTCTTTGATATGTATTGCCTCCCATCTCTGTCTCTCCATCCTGATGTTCACTTTTTTTCATCACTAATGGGATAGTATGTGTCTGTCGGGGGGTGGCACAGTAGAGCACTGATCAGAAAATGTTAAGCGAAATGCTAATCGCAGTTTAGATGGTGATGTGTGCGCATGGTTAGTAGTCTTCGCGGTGGATGTGTTTTTATGTTCTTCTGCATTTGTATCTAATGTGTTTCCATGCTGCCCCTCTTAAACTTTTTATTTTATCTTTGTCTCTAGGTGGACTCATCCATTCAGACAACCAGAAACATCTTGACTGTGGTCGTCTCTCTCCTCCCATTCTGTAACAAGCTCAACAGAAAGGTGAAGCCACTGAACAGGACTCATGGCTGAATGAATGACCGGCACTAGTGTTAGCTTGGGGGGGGGGGGCGTACACAGCAGCCTGTTGCAGCTGAAACCCATTCTGATGAGAGCAGGGAAAGTGAACCAGATCAGTAAAATTGTGGGCCAGAAAACCAAAATAATGAGCTAAAAGATGCCAAAACACTACATAAAGCTCAGGGGAACTGCATAGTTGAGTGAAAATAGATAAAAGTATGTTGTTACATTTGTTTTCTCCCATTTTGTTGAAGAATTTTTATTTGCACATACATGCAACGGCATAAAACCAGGTAACAGAAGTTTCATTTATTATTTATTTAATGCGTTTATCCAAAGCAGCTTACAAAAAGTGCATTCAGCTATGTGGCTACAACCCCAAAATTGCAAGAATAAAGCATCAAATTCATCACATATGCTGAACTGCTTGAAGTGCTACATTTAGAAACAATAACAGATAGACAAAGAGTTGACAGAGAGAAATAAAACAACTGGCAGAGGCGAGGTCATTTTTTCAAAAGATAGCGAGCCCTTGATTTTCAGATTTTGTTTCCTTCCATTCATCACCTATACATGCTATGTCCGCTTTCAGTACAAGTCAGAGAGGAGTAGCCTGGGTTCCCCGCAGGACTGGAGAGAGAGGCAAGATGGATCCACACCTGTCAAAGAGGAAGGAGCTCTTAACAGCAAGAACAGCAACGGCTTGGTGTCAAGTCCTTGGAGCAGCACATGGCCGGTCTCAACCTCCTTGAGAGCAAATAATCCCAGAAATAGTTGCCTCCTTTGTCCATTATTCTCCCTTGGAGCAGCACATGGTCAACCTCACCTTTCTGGAAGATATGTAATCCAGGAAATACTTCATTCCCCTCATTCTCATGCACCCACCACCAGATCTGTGGGGTGAAGATAGTTTCCTGGGTCGGTCAGAGTTTGTATTTGCTGTCTGGATGATGAATTGAAAGTTTACAGAGATAGAAGCAGATCCAAGCTCTAAGTGCCCAGGGGCAGTTTTACCCCCAGGGTAGCGCTGCACATTTTTCCGCACCAGTTCCACCCCAGTCCACAAGATGGAGACAATCAGCCAACACTATGACTTTACCATTTTAAGTGAGCCTATTTAATTAAAGAGGGGCCTGACACACACCTGCTTTTGGAGTCAGTTGTATCACTTCTCTGGATATTGAGTTGATAAACTGATCAGAAATCAGGAAAGAACCCCTCTTGATGCTCAGCCATACATCTCTCTTCAGTATGTGCCTCTGTGTGACAAGCCTATTTGTTTTGTGGTGTACTGTAAACGTGTTGCACATGTTAGCCAAATGGAGGGCACAGTGAAATGGCTAACAACCCACCATGCATGATGCCATCATCACCAAACCCTTGTATTTGTTTGTGGTCAATGTGTCATACGTTTGTTAACACTTGTTCTGTAATGTTAACCATAGTGGTACATTCTGTCCTTGATCACTGCCATTGCAGTTAGCATCTCACTGGGATAAATAAGTATTTTAAAAGTCAGCCATGCCATATGATTAATGTCTAATTTCCATACAGTTTGCTATGGAATAATCCCCATGTGCCATGTTAGTAACAAAATGCAAAAATCACAATTTAATGCCAAATATGATTGTTCTCATGAAGACGCTGATCTTCAGCTTGCTTCTTGTATTAAATATAAAGCTCTTAGTCCTCCTGTGTACATCACTGGAGATTTTTTATTCCGGCCTGGTTTCTCCAAAAACTCGGAAGATAAACATAAAGTGTATCACTAAGATGCTTTTGGGATGTCAAGACCTTACTTATACTGTCCTGGTGATTATAAATCATATATATGTATACTGTTAAACATTTTTTCTCACATATGATATGAAAGATATTTCTGAACTGGCACCTGTGTCAAATGGAGCCTTGAAGTGTACTTGTTATGAAGACATCATTGTGAAGCTGCCTAGTTGGCCAATATGTATTAAATGGTATATGGTATGTATAAAAATGGTACGTATGTGTGTATACGTACACACACACGCACATATTATAATATATATATATATATACATATATATATACACACACACACACACACACACACACACACACACTTTAAGTATCCTCAGATAATGACTTTGGTACTAGGTGAGGGTGTGATAGTGACTGAAATGAATAACATACATTCAGCTTTAGAGATGCTTTGTACAGTGTAAGAGCAGCTAAGGATGCTGGGTATTGTAGTGGCGCTACAGATGTGAAGAAATCATAGATCTAGTTTTGGACCATCTATTCTTTTGAAAATTGAAAGGTTAATAAAGGTGATGCATAAGAAATAAACAATATTTTTCTTAAATCACTGTTCGTCTTATTGACATTCTATAAAAATAATTCAAACTGAATATTCAGGGTTCAGGGTATTTAACAAACAGACTTGTTTTTGTCTGTAATTGCAACTGTAATTTGTCATGCTTTCCTCTATTTTCCCATTTTTTTTAAATGAGAAAAACCAAACAATAAATAAAGAATGCTTCCTGACACCCTCCTCAATTTCCAACACAATGAAATGCAATGTGTAATAGTCTAGAGAGGCACAGTACAGTGCTTGCATTATACACAACAGTCCCTTTGATATGACCAAACATAAACTGTCACTTTCCAGTATAATGTTTCCAGTCTTCATCCAAACTGGTGGGAGTGGAAAGGAGGGAAGCTCTCCTAGAATACTTTTTGACTGAAATAAGGCAAAAACATGGAGCTCTGTCAAGTGGGTTGTGACTGGGCTGCAGTGCGTTTGGAAACAACACTCTCAAACTCCTCTCTGCTCAGAAGATTCTCTGTTATGCTCTTGCTCTCCTCAAACTTTGGAAGGATGACAGCAATGTATCCTTCGGGGATGGCTGTTCAGATTGGACAAAGTACAAGTACAACAAAGTAAAAAAAT
>NW_024040500.1:0-23142 GCF_014851395.1 Micropterus salmoides | reverse complement strand
AGAGAGAGAACGACTGACTTCATGAGGCAGAGAGGAGAGAGCAAGAGAGAGAGAGAGAGATTTTTGATTTTTCAAAACACACTTTTATTAGTCGCTACTCGCTCACACACGATACATTTATATCGTCAACACATCAGCATACACCAGCTGATCAGCCTGGACAGAACACAGCACCCTGCCATGAGCCCACACTGACAAAAAAGTTTCTAAGTCCTGATTTGCTCTGTAAAAACTGAAATCTAACAATAACCTGGACTTCATCATTTTCACAAACAACATCTTCACATTGACGGCTTGATCTGTCTCCACCTTTTTTCTCCTGCTCACATACACGGCCATCTTAGCCTGACCCAGGACAAAGTTTATCAGCTGACATTTGTTCTTCTGTTGTTGAGTGTATTTAAAACCACAAATAAAATCTGTTTAGTAAAAAACTCTTTAAAACCCCTAAAGATGTTTTCCAGCAAAACAAACAGAGACATGAGACGTGTGCACTCTAAAAAACAGTGAAACACGGTCTCCCTCTGCAGACAGAAAGGACACTGGTCCTGTACATTCCCATTCAGCACAGACACAAAAGAGTTTACAGCCAGTATTCCATGAAGGATTCTCCACTGTAGGTCTGCATGTCTCTTTGTCAGGGGGGTTTATACAGAGACCTCCAGGCAGTCGAAAATCAGGGCTTAAACCCAAATGAGTCCTCCAGGGGGTGTCGCTACGTCCATTAAGTGTCTTTTTGTTGAGCGTTTTTACCAACAGTCTGTACAGTGTCTTTCCTGTGGCATCACTCAGAGACACCCCAGCAGAGTTGACCAGTAAAGGTCCCGAAACATCGGTCAAGTCAGGAGACAGAGTGGTAGAAGGATATGGGTCAGTGTCGTCCGGCAGCAGAGAGCCGTCTCTATAGTCCATCAGGAGAGAGACCTCGTGTCCCGTCAGCTGATGTCTCCAGTGTCTCAATAACAGACTGACATAGCGGCTCGACCTCAGCCCCAGACGAACCGCCAGACCAGCAGGACGGTCCAACCGAGGTCCGGTCAGCTCCTCCACCTGCCCCAGCGTGGAGATCCTGGCAGTGCGGAGCTTGTCAAACAGAGTGGGTGAAAACCCCCCAAGACAGTCCAGACGTCCTCCAAACAGAACAGGCTCCTTAAGCAGCCAATACAAGGAGTCAGTGTGTCCCTGTCTCTGTTTGTTCATCAACATCCATACTTTAAAAACACTTTGGTAAAACCCAGGCAGAGAGGACATGCACACACCTTTTAAGTTCATTAAAAACAGAGACAAGTTCAGTCCCAGTCCACCAAACTGCTGCAGAATACAGTAGGACAGTGGCCTCCACACCAGGTCTGCAGGCCCAGTGAGGAGTCTCTGGACAAACTGCAAGCGGAAAGTAGCCCCCCTGCTGGCCAAGTGGACCAGGCCCTGCCCTCCTTCCTCTTTTGTAAGGAAAAGCATGCTCTGAGGAATCCAGTGTAACTTGTCCCAGAAAAAATCCACTAATATTCTTTGTATGTTTGGCAGGAGAGAGGGTGGAGGGTCAACGCAGGCCAAACGGTGCCACAGAGCCGAAGAAACCAAATTATTTGCAACCAAAACCCGACCTTTAAAAGACATTTTAGGCAGCAACCATTTCCACTTGTTCAGGCGACCTTTGACCTTCTCCAAAACTCCATCCCAGTTTTTCTTCAAAGATGCTTCGTTTCCCAGAAACACCCCTAAATATTTCAGCCCTCCTGTTTTCCAGAAGAGGCCTCCAGGCAGACTGAGCTGACTCTCAGCCTCTCTCCCACCATCACAGCCTCACTCTTCACCCAGTTCACTTTAGCAGATGATATCAGGCCATACAGATTTAAGGTTTCTCCCAACACATCAATATCTCTCTGCTTATTCACCAGAACGATGATATCATCTGCATATGCAGACAGTTTGAAAAGAATGTCACATTTAGGAAAACAGACACCAGAGAGAGCAGACCTTAGTCTGTGAAGCAGAGGTTCAATGGCCAGAGAATATAACATGCCAGACAGAGAGCAGCCCTGCCTCACCCCCTCTGTACACTAAAGGGAGCGCTCAGGCCTCCATTTATCTTCAGAACACTCGCAATGTCACAGTACAAAACCTGGATCTTGGCTATGAAACGTGGGTTGAAACCAAAGGCAGTCAGAGTCCGCCACAGATACTGGTGTTCAACCCGATCAAAAGCCTTTTCCTGGTCTATTGAAATCAGACCAGTATCTACAGCCAATGAACTAGAGACTTCCAAAACATCTCGAATCAGAGTGATAGTCACTGATAAACCTGCTGGGTACACAGTAGGTCTGGTCAACGTGAATGACAGACCCCATCACCTGTCTGAGTCTGGAAGCCAGGACTTTAGACAGGATTTTGTAGTCCGAGCAGAGTAGCGACACAGGCCTCCAGTTTTTCAGCTCCTGCAAATCACCCTTCTTTGGCAGCAGAGTGATCACTGCCCTCCTGCAGCTCAGAGGCAGACGACCCGTCTCCAAACTGTCTCCAAGCACTTCCAGCAGATCCTGTCCCAGCACACACCAGAAAGACTTGTAAAACTCCACAGGAAGGCCGTCAATCCCCGGAGCTCGACCACTCTGCAGACTCATCACAGCACGATACAGTTCAGGTAGAGACAGCTGAGCTTCCAGCTCTACATTGTGCTCATCACTGACCTGAGGAAGATCAGCGTAGAAGAGCTCTTCTACCTCTGGATGGTCTGTCAGCTCGCTCCTGTACAGTTCTTTATAGAAACTGGCTGCGTGCTTTCTGATCTCAGAGGAATCAGAGACGCAAACTCCGTCTCTGGATCGAATGGAGTGAAAGATCTTTCTCTGCCCGTTTTTCTTCTCCAAACCAAAGAAGAAGTGTGACGGGGCGTCCATCTGTGTGGCGTCCAGGAACCGAGACCTCACCAGAGCCCCCTGAGCTGTCACACCCAGCAGGCTGGCCAAAGCCAACTTTTTAGATTTTAGGGAATCTAAGTGTCCCTGATTTCCTGTGGCCCCTACTAGACCCTGTAGTTCTACCACTTCAATCTCCAGATCCTTCAAAGATCTGATAATGTCCCTGGTGACATTGCGAGTGTACTGCTGACACAGCTGTTTAATCTGGCTTTTTCCAAAGTCCCACCACTGCTGAATACATTTGAAATCAGCCTTAGTTTCTCTGTGAGTGAGCCAGAAAAACTCAAAAACAGACTTAAAGGCTTTGTCATGCAACAGTGCAGTATTAAAATGCCAATAAGCACTGCTCAATCTGACGTTTTTAATAAAAACAGAACAATAAACAAGACAGTGATCAGTAAAACCCACAGGGTTAATAAAACAACCTTTAAAGACATTGATGTGATGCTTGAAACAGTAAAACCGATCTAATCTAGCCTGAGATAAAACATTCTCTTTGCAGTGACTCCATGTGTACTGTCTCTGACTTTTATTAAAGCTCCTCCACACGTCCAGCAGCTCGTGTGTTTCTATGAGCTGTTGTAGGCTCTGTGAGGAGGCCCTCTGTGAGGAGGCCCTCTGTGAGGAGGCCCTCTGTGAGGAGGCTGTGAGGAGGCCCTCTGTGAGGAGGCCCTCTGTGAGGCTCCTGGTGATTCCTGTCCAGCTGTGGATTCTCTGTACAGTTAAAATCACCTCCCAAGAATAAAAACTCATCACTACTGCATTTTCTGACAGTATTGCTTAAAACACTCAGCACGTGCAGCCTTTCCGCAGCATTACATGGGACATAGACATTTATCAGATTCATCTTTATATTCTCATACTGAACTTTAACCTTCAGTAGACAGCCTTCAATAACTTCCTCTACCTCACAAGATGCAGGCAGGAAACCTCTGGAGAAGAAAAGCCCAACCCCTCCACTGCAGCTGGACTGATGGCTCAGAACAACCTGCCCTGGCCACTCTTTCTTCCACTGACTCTCATTTTCAGAGTTACTGTGTGTTTCCTGAACCATCAGTACGTCTAGTTGCTTAAACTCCATGAGTTTAAAAAGGGCAGCTCTCTTTGCGTCGTCCCTCGCTCCATTTAGATTTAAAGTGCCAATTTTAAAGTGACCCATGGAGAGAGAGAAAAATAATAAAGAACACAAAACAAACATTTCAGGAAGAAACAGAAGAGAAGAGGCTGTTTAAACATCATCACCAATAATTTGAGCTTTCACCTTAATGATCAGCTTTCTGAGGCGATATATCTCCTGCTCTGTGAGGCCTTCATCACCAAAACCTCCTGAAGCTCTGGTAAGAGGTTGAGCTGAACTGACAAACAGTTTCAGGTCTGGGAAAAAGTTCTCAACCTTCAACAGCCTGAGACCCTCAGTGTCCTGAAGGAACTTTTGTATTTGAGCTAAAGTGTAGCTGCTGCTCCCCTCCTCTTGTGTGAAATCACTGTTTTCTAATGAGCGTGTTTTTCTGTCTTTCTTTCCTTTGGCAACTTTAGCTCTGCTCTGAACACTTTCTGTGCTCTTTCTCTTCTGTGCGATTTTCATTAGATCCTCATCAGATATATCCTCATCCTCAATAAAGTCAGAACACACTGAAATATTGCTGCTCTGAGAACATTCATTCAGCTGACTGTTATACACCTGTTCACTGTTGTTCTCATTTTCTCCCTGGTCAATGTTCAGTTCTGTTTCTGTGTCTCCCTGTCCGCTTTCTCTTTCTTGCAGTTCAGCATTAGACACACTGGACATGATTTTATTATCAGACAATCTCTCAGCGACTTCCTTGGCCAAGGAACATCTACCGGGATCCTCCAACGCGGCCGCATCAGCCGCAGCTACGCCGGGCACTGCGTCAGGTGCCGCAGTCCCATCGGTACCGGGGGCCCGCCACCGGTATCGGGAGAAAAGGCCGCACCGCCAGTAGTGGGAGCCCCGCCAGGCACCGCGGCAGCTTCCGCAGCCCCACCAGCCGCGCCAGCGGCAGCCGCGCTGGGCACCGCGGCAGCGGCCGACGCCGCGGCAACATTTCCCTGCTCTTTTAAAAGTTTTTCGGGCATGAGCGAATTAGATGGCCCTCTGCACCACAGCCAAAACATTTCATGGTTTCCGAAGTTGCAAACACCATGTAATTAAATCCGTCCACATTGAAATTAAAAGATAAATTAATTTCTGCCGAGTTGTTCTTTAGCACCATGAAAACCTGTCTTCTGTGACAAACAACGTGTTTTAACAATGGAGACTTACAGCCCAGGGACACCATCTTGATGGGGGACATCACCTGTCCATACCTGGATAGCTCTTTTAACAATAACTCATTTTTTAAGAACGGGGGAGCGTTGGAGATGGTAACTTTCCTGGCAGGGTTAACCAGAGGGAGAACCGGGGTAAAAGTATCTTTAATAATTACCCCTTTTTCTACCACATCGTTTACTTTGTCAGTGTGATCTAAAAACACCACAATGGCTCCGTTCATGCGGGAGGCAGACTTAATGCTGCCATAACCCACCAGCTCTCCCACCGCTAAACTCGCCTCCTCCACCGAGCAGCTGACAGCCGCCACCAACTTCACTGCATGTCGGCGTGTCAGCTTCACAAAATCCACTTCCACATCTACAACGGGCCTCCTGCCCAGCCAGGCTGGAAGCAACGCCACCAACAAACACAACCACAAGAGACAAAACTCTCAACTAACACGATATAAAGAGACAAAAGACACACATAAACATATGAAAGTTTGGAAACTAACTCAGGGCAGCGTTCACCACACCACTCACTCACCTTCCACTCAGAGAGAGAGAGAGACAGAGAGACAGAGAGAGAGAGAGACAGACAGAGAGAGAGACAGAGAGAGAGAGACAGAGAGAGACAGAGAGAGAGAGACAGACAGAGAGAGAGAGACACAGAGAGAGAGAGACACAGAGAGAGAGAGAGAGAGACAGAGAGAGAGAGACAGAGAGAGAGAGACAGAGAGAGAGAGAGACAGAGAGAGAGAGAGAGACAGAGAGAGAGAGAGACACAGAGAGAGAGAGAGAGACAGAGAGAGAGACACAGAGAGACAGAGAGAGACACAGAGAGAGACACAGAGAGAGAGAGACACAGAGAAAGAGACAACTCAAGGTCGGCAAACTAGCTCAGCGGCTCAGCGTCTTCATTGCTCCAGAAACATCTAGCAGGTTTATTTCACTGAATGCTTTACCCGGTAGAAGGAAGTGCATCTCCGGCTCTCGGCAGAGACAAATAGAACAAGGTCCTGACCTTTAGCCAGCAGCAGCAGGTCATTCATAAAGTGACTGAAGCTCAACAATTTAGAATAAAATACAGAAAATACATTTTCTAAATTCACGTTTCCTGTGGTTGCCTGCATTTCTCCACTTTCACAATAAAAGCCCGGGGTGCTTTCTGACCTGCAGGAAGTTGCGGGCGTCACGGTAACGGCACTCCAGGAAGCGGGCGTGTCGCTGCTCGGACAGGAAGCGGGAAACATTACGCGGGACTCTAACGTCGAGGCCGTCCAGGACAGTCAGGACCAGCTCCGGCCTGCAGGGGGGGCCACACAGAAGAAAGCTGCTTTATTCTGAAACTTTCCATCTGCAGAGCATACAACAAAAAACAGTTAACAGCTGCTCGAGTTCACCTGTCGTACGCCCCGGCGTGGCGCCCGTAGTCCAGCAGCTTGAAAGGAGCGAAGCTTCGGTCCACGTTGGCTTTGAGGCGTAACGCTCCGTGCCACAGGTAGTTCCCGCTGCGCTCGTACAGGAACACCACCTGGGACAAAATACATTTACTGACGTTCAGCTGACAAACTGACCAACACATTAAGAGGAGCTGAGCCCAGGTCCATTAGCAGACCTCCGTAAACTGTGGGCCAGCCCGAGTCTGCAGAACCTTCTGCATCCTGCGTCCCTCCAGACTAAAACCGCAAATCCAAACACCTAAAATGTTTTGAAAACGCTCCTGACCCTGTTTTGGTTTTAAACTCTGGGGTGGCGTGCTGACACAGACGCTCACGTTTGGCTTCCTGATTGGCTCTCATCAATCAGTCAGAGCAGAAACACGATGCTGCTGACAGAGGATTCACCATGTGGTCTCGAGGTGTTTCTGGTTTACCATGTGGTATAATGACCTGGATACCATATTGTGCCAGACAGATTTTACTTTAACAAGAGAGTATTAAAATACTCCTTTGTCTGTTTTATTATTTATTTAATTATGTATTGATCTGTCACCGGGCCGGACAGGGGGGCAGACACGGGGATGGGGGGGCACAAACAGACAGCACAGAGAAAGGACAACACCTGCAAGACAAGGGGGATGGAAGGTGGGGACAACAGGGAAAAGCTGTGGGAAACACCAATTGCAGAAAGCAACGAAACCTGGAATAGAACAGAGAGGGGGGCTTGGGGAGGAGAAAAACAACAACAACAAACAAACACAAACAAAAAAACAATAAAAATAATAATAATAGTAAAAGACAACCAGCCGAACAGCAGCAATAAAAGCTGACATATTAATGACATATTAAGACAACTAAGAGAACAATGAAAACAAGAAACAGTCACACACACTAAATAAGCAACACAACACAGCCACGAGAGCTGGAATAATAATTAATTTAAATAAGTAACTGAAAGAAAGGCATCAGGAATAATTCTACCAGGGACAACCTAAGTTTGTTTGTGTCTGTGTGCGTGTGGGTGAATGTGTCTGTGTGTGTGTGTGTGTACATGTGTGTACATAAGCCTGTTAAAGAATGTAGTTGTTAGTGAGAGTGGGACGCCACGACTGTAACAGGCAGGCAAGAACCCCAGTAGCCAATAGGGGTGGAAGAAAGAAAAAGAATAAAAAAAAAAAATAAAAAAAACAAAAAAAAAAACAAAGACTCCCAGATGCACTGCGATGCAAACGCAGAATACCCCGACCCAAATGCCAGTTGACAACGTAATGCTGACAGAACGCAAAAAGCATAACCCGCTGAAGAGCAGCGCCCAGACCGACCGCGGCGCGCACACAACATAGACCATTGCTCCCCCCCATCCAGCACCCCACCGCCGTGCAGCAAACAACCATGCCCAGCAGCCCCCCGCGAATCCCGCGTGCGAGGTCGGCAAACGAGAGAGAGCAAACAGAACAACACGACAGCGAAAGCCAGCGGAGAGAAACACCAGCAGCAAGTCCCAGCCCGGCAGCAAACGCGCCGCACAGGTCACCGTGCACCCGCCAATAAAAGTCCGCCGTCCCCCCAACCGCCGGAAGAAACTAAGGCTGCTGGCGCCAGCCGACATCCCCCATGCCCAGCGCGCCCCGCGGCCGCCATGCAACACCAGCCAAACCAGCAACGAGGCAAAATCAGCTAGCTCAGCTGCAGGCCACCAACAACCCACCCATCCATCAAGGGCCGAGAACTCCAGGCACAAACCCAGAACAAACCGGAGCACAGCCCTGCCCCGCACCCACACTGCACATCCCGAATATATACCTCAGTATCCAGAGGGGTCCAACAACTGGCCGACAGAGAAATGGGCAAGCACGGATCCAAGGCCAACGAAGCAAAACAGGCACGCAAACAGGTCCCTCCAAGCCAACGAGGAGATGCCTCCCCCGGACTCCAACGCACAAACTAAACGCCCAGCAGCCATCCAGAGACCCTGCCCAGGGAAAAAGTATAATGCATCAAGATGCATCGACAATCGCCCCACAATCCCACCGCAGCCCACCAAACCGCAATTGGATCAACCCACGCAGAGACCCCCACCCCCAGAAGCCAGGACACCCTGCGACCCCCCAAAGTGCAAAGGACCCCAGACCGCATGTCCAGGGGGAAGCTGTACCCCGCCCCAAGGAAGAACAGCAGAAAGCCGTGCCGGGAAGCTCCCTGCCGCCAGGGAGCGATAACGCGGGAGAACCAGGCCAACGGTCCCCCAGCCCAGCCAGAGGCATCCCTCCCTACAGTGCAGGCAGTGACAGCAGGCCCCGAGGCCGATCTCATCCCCGGACAGGGGCCCAGCCCCCCCCAGTCAAGCACCCCCAAGGAGGAGCACCAAAACCTACCCCAACAACACCGGTCATGCGCCCCAGAGACTCCCGAATGCCCCCACCGTGAGTGAGCTGGCAGGGGGAAGCAGCGGTAGCCTCACCTCTGCCGAAGAGGGCCCAGGCGAGGAGAGGAGACAACGGGCCCCCAGGCCCAGGGACACACCACCCGCCCAGAAATGAGCAAAGGCCACAAGCCCGAGTCCCCAGAACCCTAGGTCAAGGGCAAGCCCCCACGCCAGGGGAGCCCAGACTCCCTGCAGCCCACCCCAGATCAGGCAAGGCTGTCACCAACCCCACAGCACCCCCGACGCCCGGGGCTCCATGGGGTAGGACACGAGGCCAATGAGAATCTCCCCCACTCCTTCCACCCCCCTGCCTGCCTCTGTAAATGTATTGTTTTGTGTTGGATGCATGTCATAGATAGAAGTGTTGTATGGTGGAGTAAAGATAAGGTGTGTAGTAACTAAGGTGCAACTAAAATTGGAGGGTAGTTGTGACACAGGCACCCCACAACTGTCAGGTAGTGGAGCCTCCCATCGTGCCCCTCCCACCCCCAAGCCCTCTGTCTCTAATGTCTAATTAAAATTGAGGGGCAGGCAGTGAGGGAGGAAGAAGTGCGAGGCCGCAATAAAGCAGCCCCACCCCCCAAACGCCCTGCAGGCTGCCCGCGCCCCAGGGTCCTAAGGGTGTATGTTGTGAGACATGACCAAAGGGGGAAAGGTGAAGGAGGTCATAGGGAGGCTAGAAGACCAGATTCCTGACTGGCCCCATCATTTATTCAGTCCCGTCCCCCACCCCCCTAAGCAGGAGGACGCCAGGTCCCTCCCAGCCCAGGGCTTATAGCAAGAGCCCCTCTAGCACCGGCAGCACCCCAGAGTCAGTGACAACCCCGCCCATCCCCAGGACGGGCCCAGCCCCCCAGCGCGCAGACCCGCCCCAGAGGCTCCAAAGCCCCATGCCCCAGACCCCCACACACACCCGAGGCAGGTCAGTGCAGCCCCAACCCAAAGTCCAACAATCCCCCGTCCTCGCTGGGGCCCCTCCGCACCCCCAACCCACCCCGTCAACCCCTTCTTCCCGGTCCCCCTCCCCTCCAACAACCAGTCGCCAGACCCCTCAGAGAACCGAAACGCAATTATCAGGATGCACAGCATGCACACAGGACACAGCCGCACACCAGCCCAGTCCAGGCCCGCACCCGATGCCCCCAACCCCCGACAAGCACGCAAGCCAATAATGACCTACAGATGAGCCAATCAACACTACCCCGCAAAAAATCTAACTAGCGGCACACAACAGCCAAGTAATGTGCTGCCAGCCGGCGCAAACCGCCCCCATCCCCCCCGCAGCCAGAGAGACCACAGACCCCACCCACGGCTACACCGTGACCCACACTGCATGTTCACCACCAGACCGAAACCCACCACAAGCATCCCCCCCCCCACCAACCTCCACTGCCATGCCCGCTGCCCGCCCCCTCCCCCCAACCCGGACCCACACACAGGACACACAGAGAGGCAGCCAAGCACCGAGCGCCACCACATCCGCACAGCGCGCGAGTCAAAATCACCACCCGCGCACCAATACCAACAACCGCGCGACACCCAAGCAGAGTGGCTACCCACCCCGCAGCAGCGGCACGCCGAATACAGGGCAACACCGGTCCCCCGTCAAGCCCGCGCCCTAGGCATCCCGAGCGTCGCACCACCGCCCCCCCCCCCCCTCCGCCAACACCATGCCATCAACCAACATTTAAAAAAAATAAAATAATAATAATAATAATTAGAAAAAGTCCCTCACGCCCGCACCGCAATGCGTCTAAGAATCAACCCACCCCCAGACACACCTACCGGCCGTACAGGACCTACGGTCCACGGTGTAGCGGTGGGTGGGGTCTGTGGTCTCTCTGGCTGCGGGGGGGATGGGGGCGGTTTGCGCCGGCTGGCATCTCTCCTGTGCAGCGCATTACTTGGCTGTTGTGTGCCGCTAGTTAGATTTTTTGCGGGGTAGTGTTGAGGGTCCAGGCAGTACACACCCACCGCCATTAAGTGATAAAGTTGATCAAGGGGGACCAGAGAGATTGGAATTGTGTCAATTTGTTTTTTTTTTTACAGCAGACATTTTCTCCATGCTAATGTGATCTATAAGGTGATTCCAATATTGGGTGATACTTATATTCTTTTTGGCCTTCCAGTTCATGAGGATAGTTTTCTTGGCGATGCATAAGGCAGTGAGAAGCATGTATGATGTGTCAACCTCTATACTAATGTCGTCCCCCAGCACGCAGAGTGATGGGGAAACTGGGACGGGGTAACTTAGCCATATCGATAGGTCTTCACATATCTTCTGCCAGAACTTTTGAACAGGTGTACATTGCCACATAGCATGCATGTAACTATCAGATATGTTACCTGAGCAGTTCCGGCAGATGTTTGACTGCATAAGACCCATTCTGAACATCCTTTGTCCAGTATAGTGTGTTCTATGGAGAGTTTTATACTGTATAAGTTGTAGATTGGGATTTGTAGTCATTCTAAAGGTATTTAAACATATCTGCATCCAAAAGTTTTGGTCTGGACTAATGGATAGATCTGTCTCCCACTTTAAGAATGGGAGAGAGATTGAACTATCTGTTTTTTAACAGTAACATGTATACTTTTGATAACAGTTTTGGAGGCGAGAGTTTAAGAAAGTCTGTTATCATCAAGTCCATTATTTTATCCTTAAATCTAGCCTGAATTATGGATTTAAACTGAAATTCCAGAAATCTATTATGGCTAATTCCATATTGTGCCACTAGATCCTGGAATGGAGTAAAGTTACTGCCTTGCATTACATGCTCTAGATGTCTTATCCCTTTGTCATACCACAGTGGGGAATTTAGTGTTTTCTTATTTTGCGGGATGTCAGGATTATTCCAGATTGGGGTAAATCTGCATGGGATAGGTGAAGACCCAGATATTTTGAGAAGTTCCCACCAAGCTCCCAAGGAAGTGCTTATGTTAATGCTTTTAAAGCAGGTATGACGTTTGATGCTGGAACTGATGAATGGCATATCGGAAATTTTAATTTCATTACAGAAGGTTTGTTCTATGTCCATCCATGAGTGGTCTAGGGGGCTCTGATTGATCCATTTTGAGATATATTGTAGTCTATTGGACAGGAAGTAATGATAAAAATTTGGCAGTTCTAAACCACCACAGTCTTTTGCTTTTTGCATAGTTTTTAGACTGATTCGTGGGGGTTTATTTTTCCACAAACATTTTGAGATGTTTGAGTCCAGTGATTTAAACCAGACAGCAGAGGGTTTGGTGGGTAACATTGAAAACAGGTAATTGATTTTAGGTAGGACCATCATTTTTATGGTGGAGACTCTTCCCATGAGTGATATAGGTAATGATGTCCACCGTACAAGGTCATCCTCTATAGATTTAAGTAAAGGCGTATAGTTTAGCCATGTCAGTTCTGACAGCCTGGAGGAAATATTGACACCCAGATATTTAATATTCCCAGACTTTAGCGGTGTGGTAGATATACTCTGGAAATCACACTTTACAGGTAAAACTATGGATTTACTCCAGTTAATGGAGTAGTCTGAGATGGATGAGAATTTATCTATAAGTGTGATTGTCTCAGAAAGAGAAGTTTGTGAGTTTAGGAGAAAAAGTAATACATCATCTGCATAAAGGCTTATCTTGTGGTGTGGTTCTATAAAAATAGCAAATAGCGAGGGAGAGAGTGGGCAACCCTGCCTGGTACCCCTCTGGAGACTAAAGCATGGAGAAGTATGATCATTTGTTTTGACAGAAGCTCTTGGGGAACTGTATAAGATTTTAATCCAATCTATGAAAGAGTTTCCAAATCCAAATTTATATAAAGTAGCGAATAGAAATTTCCAATTTACTCTGTCAAATGCTTTCTCTGCATCTAAAGAAACAACTATAGTTTCCAGGTTATGAATAGTGGCATAGTCTATTATGTTAAGTAGCATGCGTGTATTGTTGGTGGAGTGCCTGCCCTTAATAAATCCTGTTTGGTCAGAGTGTATTATACCAGGAGTGACCTTCTCTAGCCTTCTTGCTAGGGTTTTGCAGATGATTTTAAGATCTGCGTTAATAAGTGATATCGGGTGATAACTGGACGGGAGTGTGGGGTCTTTGTCTGGTTTAAGGAGCAGGCTGATATTAGCAGAATTCATTGTTGGAGGCAACATGCAAGTACCCCTAATTTGCATAACCATCCTATAGAATGTGGGCGCAAGCATTTCCCAGAATTCTTTATAGAGTTCAGCAGGAAAACCATCTGGCCCAGGGGCTTTATTATTCGGCATATGTAAGAGAGCTTCCTGGAGTTCAGCCATTGAAACAGGTGAATCCAGGTGAAACCATGTTTCTGGTCTACCATGTGGTCTCGAGGTGTATCTGGTTCACCATGTGGTTTCTAGGTGTTTGTGGCCCCGCCCACCTGGATGATGTAACCGTTGAGGCGAAGCAGGAGGTGCAGGGGGATCTCCTCTCCTGATAGGGTCTCCAGACTGGCCAGTCGCGGGTCGTCTCCTCGCAGCTCCAGCAGCTCGAAGCCCTTCTGCTCAGTAGCCAATAGGAAGCCGGGCTGACGACCAAAAACAACATTTTACTGTAAAGAGGCGGTTTCACATCCAAACACGTTATATTATTTTACCAATAGAATAACAGCAGCAGGGTCAAATAAACCACCAATGGACACTCACGTCATACTTCCACAGGTTGGCGTACAGGGCGAAGGACGTGACTGGACGTCCGGTGCACAGGAAGCTGCAGTGCGGCTCACGCACCAGCCTGTCGCGCTGCCGCAAAGCATCCTGGGAGAGTAGCGTCAGTGCGGCCGTGTCGGCAAGGAACAGTGGCAGCCCGTAGCGCTGAGCCAACCCCAGAAACCTCTTCACGGTTTGCTGCAGAAACCAGAGCGCTTACTATGGTGACGCTTACTATGGTGACGCACACGATGGACGCGTCCACATCACTAACAGAGATGCTAACAGAGAGGCTAACATTAGCGCTGACTCACCCATTGGAGGTCACTGGCGGTCAGGTGACCTGTACGGCTCAGGATGTGAGGGCCAGGCTGCAGGAGAAAGGCATGTTGGGAAATGAAGACTAAACTCTGGTGACATTATTTTAAAAAGTAAAGGTGATAAAATGCTACGCTAACAGCCACCGCGTCGTGACATTCATTCCATCCTGGTTCAGCCTCCTGATCGGTGGGCGGAGTTATGACCATCACGTAACTCCAACGAACCGAGCGGTATCATTTTGTCTGAAGTTCATGTAACGTGACCCAGCCTGCCTGTGTTTACAGAGACAGCGAGTGCTCATCGCTCACAGCTCCAGGGCTGCTCAGGACCACAGACTGTAGCTCAGGTCTGGGCTCGTCTCCTCCAGCAGCTACATTCCCAGACGGCTCTAAGGAGGTGTTGTGACGATACATGCTGACCGGTCTACCTCGTGTGTTCTCTCTTAAAGGTGTAACGTCTTCTGACCACCACGTATCAGATAAAGCTCCATGTGAAGCAGAGGGGAGCTGAAATACTTTATTAGGCCATCTTTATTTAAGATTTCAGGGGCAGCGCATTCTGACGATGAGATTTTTATATTGCTGACGATCACCGTCTGACGCCCGACAGAGACCACGCCTGTAGCACCTCTCTTTAGCTAGCGGGAATCGACAGATCGGAGGTCCGACCGTGTCAGCAGAGCAGTAACGCAGGGCAACGCACAGCTGCTATCAGATAACGATTTCATTCTGGTAATATTACGACTTCTTTCTCAAAATATTATTCTGCAAATGTCAGAGCACTCGGATCTGCGGGAGAGACTGAGCAGAAACTCAGGCGCTCCCGGCGTTCCTCACTGAATTCAAACTACTGAAGGTGAAACTTCAAAGCCTCAGACACGCCGGATTAAAGCAGCTGATCCGACAGCCGGAGGGTTTCCTTTTACAGAAATAAAGACGTTTCCTCAGTAAAGCCCAAAATTCACCAGAACGCAGGAAACTAAAGCCGACGACACACGGAACAACTTTTGGAGCAGCGTCAGTGGTTACGAGTAAGGAGCACTACCGTCATCCCCTTCCGCCGCCGCAGCACCTTCAAAGCCCCCCGTTAACATCGTCACCGTTAAATGTGTTGACACGTGATGAAAATGTGGCTCGATGGTTTACGGAAAAAGCAGACAGCATGGCGAGGAGATGAGACGGCTGATGAGGTCACTAACTGATGCTTTATGGGGGGGGCGGGCTGAGCCCCCCATGCTGGGGGGGGTCTGGAAACGCCCCTGGTCCGGGACCTGGTGGGGTCTGGTTTATTGATTCTTCCTTGTTACTGGTCACCTGATTAGCAGAACACGGTGTCTCACCTTGCTGACGTACTTCCGGTAGTAGTAGAGCTGGAACAGCAGGAACACGGAGCTGCTGAGGATCAGCAGCAACAACACGGCCGTCCGGTTCACGCGAGGCATCCGGGAACACTGCGCATGACGTCTAAACGGACGCTCTCTGCTCGGGACTAACGGCGACAACACCGGGCGACGGCGCGAAGAACACGGAGCCGCGCGCGGCCTCACGGACAGCCGCCATCTTTAAAAGGACCAGCGCTTCCTGCCGGGACCTTCACAATAAAAGCCCGCAGCAAAGCTTTTGTTCTTTCTTTTTTTTCCTCGACGTTTTGCTGAAATCAAAAACAAGCTAATAATAATAATAAGATAAAGATAATTAAACCAACGTTTGACCCAAACAGGGCGAGGAACAAATAAATAATAAATTAATTACATTTATTCATTTAGCTGACGCTTTTATCCAAAGCGACTTACAATTAATTAATAATTACAAAGTATATTTGGATAAAAGCGTGAAAAATATAAATGTTAATGTTAATCACACTAAAATACTGCCATGCTGTTTTGTAACAGAATAAAATGAATAGGAAAATGATTGTCTTTAGTTTATATAAAATTACGTACGTCTCATAATTAGTAGTTATTCTATAACTATAAACTTTTGGTTTTTTTTTTTAAATCTCACCAACACATTTTTATATCTGTGAAAATAAATCAGCCTAAATATTGTAAAATGTTTTGCACATCCTAAACTGTAATTTAAACAAGAGACATATTGTACATATGTTTTATTATTCTTTTACATATTTTATTCTTCTCATTTGCGTGCATCCTCCATCCTGTGACCCAGATCGATCCCGGCGGCCGTCAGGAGGCTTACTGAAGCAAAGTTCATTACTAATTAATTTCAGTTCTTTCAGAAGATTTAAACTTTGTCTGCTTTATTTTTTAAGAGTTCTGTTGAGGTGCAGCAGTGCTTCAGAGCTGCTGCAGCTCTAATCGTCGGTCGCTCTAACCAACACGCAAGCGCACTGCATTTTCCTGCCTTTATAACACTGCTGTGTTTACACAGTTGTTGCAGCTGATTATACACACACACGTATAAATATACACAGTGTGTGTGTGTGTAAATCTAAGTGGTGTGCTGCATGTCTGCTCCCTGCAGCCCTGCCAACATTAATAATGCTGTTCTACAGTCTCATTTTTATTGAGTCACTGAACTGAACCAGGAACTCAAATATAAATTATAAATGAATCGAGTTAAAATGTCGGTTGGATCTGATGAGCGGCTTCCTGTGCAGTCCTTCAAAATAAAAGCCGATGGTGATTCTCCGTCTTCTTCCCCGTCGTTCGGTTTTACATCAGCAGCGTACCGAAAAGCTGTTCCCTTCATTTCTACCACTAAAGGAAGATCACAGATCAGTGACCCCCAGGGGTCCCCAACTATAGAAGAAGGTGGGATTATTTTGGTCCCACCTTTAACTTTATTCAATCATTGCGCCGTCATCATCCCAATTAAACATCTGAACTATCAGATGGGGGCCCGGGCCCTGATGTTGGTCAGTTTAGGGGCTCTGATGTTGGTCTGATGTCGGTCGGTTCAGGGGCTCTGATGTTGGTCAGTTCAGGGGCTCTGATGTTGGTCTGATGTTGATCAGTTCAGGGGCTCTGATGTTGGTCTGATGTTGGTCAGTTCAGGGGCTCTGATGTTGGTCTGATGTTGATCAGTTCAGGGGCTCTGATGTTGGTCTGATGTTGGTCAGTTTAGGGGCTCTGATGTTGGTCTGATGTCGGTCGGTTCAGGGGCTCTGATGTTGGTCTGATGTTGATCAGTTCAGGGGCTCTGATGTTGGTCTGATGTTGATCAGTTCAGGGGCTCTGATGTTGGTCAGTTCAGGGGCTCTGATGTTGATCAGTTCAGGGGCTCTGATGTTGGTCTGATGTTGGTCAGTTCAGGGGCTCTGATGTTGGTCAGTTCAGGGGCTCTGATGTTGGTCTGATGTTGATCAGTTCAGGGGCTCTGATGTTGGTCTGATGTTGATCAGTTCAGGGGCTCTGATGTTGGTCTGATGTTGATCAGTTCAGGGGCTCTGATGTTGGTCTGATGTTGATCAGTTCAGGGGCTCTGATGTTGGTCTGATGTTGATCAGTTCAGGGGCTCTGATGTTGGTCAGTTCAGGGGCTCTGATGTTGATCAGTTCAGGGGCTCTGATGTTGGTCTGATGTTGGTCAGTTCAGGGGCTCTGATGTTGGTCAGTTCAGGGGCTCTGATGTTGGTCTGATGTTGATCAGTTCAGGGGCTCTGATGTTGGTCTGATGTTGGTCAGTTCAGGGGCTCTGATGTTGGTCAGTTCAGGGGCTCTGATGTTGGTCTGATGTTGGTCAGTTCAGGGGCTCTGATGTTGGTCAGTTCAGGGGCTCTGATGTTGGTCTGATGTTGATCAGTTCAGGGGCTCTGATGTTGGTCAGTTCAGGGGCTCTGATGTTGGTCTGATGTTGGTCAGTTCAGGGGCTCTGATGCTGGTCAGTTCAGGGGCTCTGATGCTGGTCTGATGTTGATCAGTTCAGGGGCTCTGATGTTGGTCTGATGTTGATCAGTTCAGGGGCTCTGATGTTGGTCAGTTCAGGGGCTCTGATGTTGGTCTGATGTTGGTCAGTTCAGGGGCTCTGATGTTGGTCAGTTTAGGGGCTCTGATGTTGGTCTGATGTTGGTCAGTTCAGGGGCTCTGATGTTGGTCTGATGTTGGTCAGTTCAGGGGCTCTGATGTTGGTCTGATGTTGGTCAGTTCAGGGGCTCTGATGTTGGTCAGATGTTGGTCAGTTCAGGGGCTCTAATGTTGGTCAGTTCAGGGGCTCTGATGTTGGTCTGATGTTGATCAGTTCAGGGGCTCTGATGTTGGTCAGTTCAGGGGCTCTGATGTTGGTCTGATGTTGGTCAGTTCAGGGGCTCTGATGCTGGTCAGTTCAGGGGCTCTGATGCTGGTCAGTTCAGGGGCTCTGATGCTGGTCTGATGTTGGTCAGTTCAGGGGCTCTGATGTTGGTCAGTTCAGGGGCTCTGATGTTGGTCTGATGTTGGTCAGTTCAGGGGCTCTGATGTTGGTCAGATGTTGGTCAGTTCAGGGGCTCTAATGTTGGTCAGTTCAGGGGCTCTGATGTTGGTCAGTTTAGGGGCTCTGATGTTGGTCTGATGTTGGTCAGTTCAGGGGCTCTGATGTTGGTCTGATGTTGGTCAGTTCAGGGGCTCTGATGTTGGTCAGATGTTGGTCAGTTCAGGGGCTCTAATGTTGGTCAGTTCAGGGGCTCTGATGTTGGTCTGATGTTGATCAGTTCAGGGGCTCTGATGTTGGTCAGTTCAGGGGCTCTGATGTTGGTCTGATGTTGGTCAGTTCAGGGGCTCTGATGCTGGTCAGTTCAGGGGCTCTGATGCTGGTCTGATGTTGGTCAGTTCAGGGGCTCTGATGTTGGTCAGTTCAGGGGCTCTGATGTTGGTCTGATGTTGGTCAGTTCAGGGGCTCTGATGTTGGTCAGATGTTGGTCAGTTCAGGGGCTCTAATGTTGGTCAGTTCAGGGGCTCTGATGTTGGTCTGATGTTGGTCAGTTTAGGGGCCCTGGTGTTGGTCGGTTTAGGGGCTCTGATGTTGGTCTGATGTTGGTCTGATGTTGGTCGGTTTAGGGGCTCTGATGTTGGTCGGTTTAGGGGCTCTGATGTTGGTCTGATGTTGGTCAGTTTAGGGGCTCTGATGTTGGTCTGATGTTGGTCAGTTTAGGGGCTCTGATGTTGGTCGGTTTAGGGGCTCTGATGTTGGTCTGATGTTGGTCAGTTTAGGGGCTCTGATGTTGGTCTGATGTTGGTCAGTTTAGGGGCTCTGATGTTGGTCTGATGTTGGTCGGTTTAGGGGCTCTGATGTTGGTCGGTTTAGGGGCTCTGATGTTGGTCGGTTTAGGGGCTCTGATGTTGGTCTGATGTTGGTCGGTTTAGGGGCTCTGATGTTGGTCTGATGTTGGTCGGTTTAGGGGCTCTGATGTTGGTCAGTTCAGGGGCTCTGATGTTGGTCAGTTCAGGGGCTCTGATGTTGGTCTGATGTTGGTCAGTTCAGGGGCTCTGATGTTGGTCTGATGTTGGTCAGTTCAGGGGCTCTGATGTTGGTCAGTTCAGGGGCTCTGATGTTGGTCTGATGTTGGTCAGTTCAGGGGCTCTGATGTTGGTCAGTTCAGGGGCTCTGATGTTGGTCAGTTCAGGGGCTCTGATGTTGGTCAGTTCAGGGGCTCTGATGTTGGTCTGATGTTGGTCAGTTCAGGGGCTCTGATGTTGGTCTGATGTTGGTCAGTTCAGGGGCTCTAATGTTGGTCAGTTCAGGGACTCTGATGTTGGTCTGATGTTGGTCAGTTCAGGGGCTCTAATGTTGGTCAGTTCAGGGGCCCATCAGCAGATGAAGGGTTTTAAGGAGTCTCATTTTAAAGTTTAGTCTGAATATGAGAATTAATTTTAAAGTCAGACTTCTGTCGCCTGCAGATGTTTCCTTACTGAACGCTCACCTGTGGAACTGGCTTCCTCTGAGCGCAACAGAGCAGAAAGTTCAAAGAAAAGGAACCAGAGGTCCCAACTTTACCCCCCACCCCCAGCTTCTGTTTCCATCGCTTTGAGCAGACACATGAACTTCACTTCTGTGACGTCAGCTCACCTGCTGATCAGCAACTCCTCCCGTCGGCCAATGAGGAACGAGCGACACTACATCTTGGAATAAAACTTTCCTGCCTCCAACAGTCCCACGACCATCGGGGACTTTGCTGACACGCCCTTAAAAAAGGTGAACTTTAAACTGTTTAACTTGGCAGCGTTCAGGGGCCCGAGCCTCCATCATATCTCAACCTAAACAACGTCCCTTTCTGTCCCTTCAGGGCCTCCGTACGGCGCCAAAACAACCTCTCCGAGCCCGTTTGCAGCTAAAATGTTTTATTGTTGTCTTATGTTAAACATTGTTTCCTCCAGCATCAACAGAAAAACAGTTACAGAAACGTTTTGGCAGAAATCTTTTAAATTATGTGCTTCAAAGTTAAAAGGTTTTACAGCAATAACTTACGTTTTACAGTGTTATTTGTTGCCAAGGCGACACAGAGCGGGAAGTTTTCAGCCAACCACAATCCTCAAATTTCACCAGGAAGTTCAGGGACAAAGTGTTTCAGACGTTTTACAGTTCGGCGGCAGCAAACTTCCCTCTCTGGAAAGAAGCAGTGTGTGAGTGAGGTTCAGAAAAACTGGTTTCTACTCTGACCGCGTCCGGGGCCGGGACCAGGGTCCAGAGTCTGGGACCAGGACCGGGGACCAGGGTCCGAGACCGGGACCAGAGTTCGGGTCCCAGAGTCCGGGACCAGGAGAAATGATCGCAGGTCGTCTGCAAGAGAAAAAAGCTTTCCAGAACCAAACTCATCAAAAAACATGAAACGTTCTGAAGGAGCAGAATCAGCTCCGACGCTACAGCTAACATCATCATCATCGTCGTCATCATCATCGTCACGGTGAAGGTAGGGGGCGGGGCCATGCAGGGACACAGGCAGAGGGGGCGGAGCTAAGCGCTACACATTTTAGTGGTATAAAAACATAAAAACTTTATGTGTAAGTTTCTCATCCAGTAAAGAAGCTTGACTGACAGGTGAGAGGAGCCAATGAGGGCAGAGGAGGGAGCTGAGGGGGCGGGGCTAGCACTTAAATACAGACTCACTTCCTGTACAGTTCACAAACACGTCCGGGTGTTTCTCAGTATTTACACTGCCACCACCGTGGCCGCCTTTTTGTGTCTTTTTCCAGATTCTTCTTCTGGTTTCCTCTCACACTGACGTCACGATGTACGAGCCGCGTTCACCGCCGGTGCCGCCACCGCTGCCGCCACTGTTGCCGCCACCTTCTCCGCCCTTTGGTTCCCGTTTCTTGGTGACGGGCGTGGGGATGAGTGAAGGCCGTGTTGGGGTCGTTGATGATGATGTTGTGGCAGTTGGCGTTGCAGTGGTGGTGTTTTCAGCGTTGTTCTTCCTCGGGCTCGGCGTGTAGTTGAAGGGGCTGACTCGGGCCGCCACGGCGCCGCTGCGCTGCTGACTGCGCTGCGGCTGCTGCTGGCGTTCAGGCGGCGGCGTGTCGTCGAGGCTCTCACAGCTACGCCGCAGGTTGAGGTTGGAGGAGGAGGAAGAGGAGGAGGAGGGTATCTTGGAGGAGGCGGGGCTGTCAATGACGGGCGGGGCGTTGGCGGCGGTGGGAGAGCGGGCTGAACAGGAAGAGGATGAGCGCGGGTTGTTGACGGGACAATCCTCCAGACGAACCCACACGTCTTCTGATTTGTCGGTGAAGCTCCGCCCCGCTGATGAGTCAGCGCTGCCGTTCTTCGCCTTTCTCCACGTTCCCTTCGACCTCACGCCGTTCTCCTCCTCGCTCCGCCCCTTCTCGCTAGACTCCGACGACGCCGACAGCACAGACGACGAGCTTCCTGTCCTCTTCCACGTCCCCACACGCGGCAGTGATGTCGAGTGTTTACCGCCACTCCCCCCTCCACCCCCGCCGCTGTTTTCGCGCTTCCAGGTGCCAGTGCGGCTGAAGCGCGATGATGTCACTTCCTGTGGGCGTGACGGGCTCTCAGACTGGGAGCGGTTGACGTCGTGTCTCCTCGTTGTTGGTGGTAGCGGTGTGTCGGGGCTGGACGGGGACTCCAACGCTGCCGCCGCCGCAGACTCCTCCAGCTTCCTCTTCAGCGTCGGGCTCGGCGCCTCTTTGATGAAGGTCGACTGACGGACGAGCGCCGGCTTCTCAGGCTCCGCCTTTGGCTTCTTCGCCACCACGGAGCTGCTGACTCTCGATGCAGACTCGCTCCTCGGGATGCCGCCGCTCCTCGCCGCCCCGCTCTGCTTGGCCGGTCTGGAGGGCACCGACGATGAGGATGATGCACTTCCAGGAGACGCCGTACGCGGCAACTGTGACAGCTTCCCTCCTTTCTGACTGGCTGCGGAGGAGGAGCGAGACGGCGTGGAGTCCCGAGAGGACCCGCCTCCTCTGTCGGCGCCCTCGCTGCTTCCTGGAGGTTTGGCCGCAGGTGCTGCTCTGGGTTTACTGCGGCCCCGGGCTGCAGGCTCCGCCCTCGGCTTGCCTGTGATCAGACTCCTGTACACCTTCTTCCCGCCTCTCACCGCCTTCGCAGCCTCCTCCTCCTCTTCCTCCTCCTTCTTCTTCTTGGCCTCCAGCGTGGTGCGTTCCCCGCCCTTCAGGATCCTCGCCCCTCGCTTCACCGCCTCCTCCCCCTCTTCCTCTTCTGCGTTGTTATTGGTCGTCGGCAGGCGGAACGGCGAGCCCACGGACTTCAGGGACAGGACGGAGTCAGAGTCTGATGACGGCTGGCGGGAGAGCGACGAGGCGGCGGCGGCGTTCAGGCTGCTGACGATGGAGTTAGCGCCTTCCTGGATCGCCTTCCAATCAAAGGACTCAGAGTCAGGGGAGGCGGGGCTTCTCGGAGCCTCTGAAGGCTCTTCCTCAGCCAGAATGCTGTCGTTGACTTTGGGAACAGGAAGTGGCGTGGCGACAGCGGTGGGGATGGTGGCGGCAGCGGCGGCTTTCTTCTTCTTCTTGGGCATGGCGGAGCTGATGCACTCCTGCAGCAGGTCGTCCTCAGAGTCGATGCTCAACGAGCTGAGCGACGAGTTCCTGGAGAAGCAGACGGGCGTGTCCTCCACGTGGAACGCTTTGGGGGCGTAGCCGCTCGCCACAGAGGGGCGGGGCTTCGCCTCTGCCTGAGGGGGAGA